>NW_020956410.1:400575-496199 GCF_003031625.1 Empidonax traillii
TTTGTGTTTAGATGAGCTTAAATCTTTCCTTGCATGTTTGGGTTCAAATGTCTGAGACACCATGGGGAAAAAAAAAAAAAAAGAGGTATGAGAAAGAAATAAATAGGAGTAGTGGCAGGTGTGTTTGAAGCAAATGGAGAGGATCTGCAAGAGAGAAGAAAAATTCAACTCTCAAAGCTTTTTCACAGAGAAAAAGAACATTATTTTACATTATTTTAATGTAAAAAGCTGTATTACTTGGTAAATACTAGTTTAACTTAAAGATACCAGCTAAGAGTTGGAAAGAGTACATCTGCTTGGGTTTTGTTTCCTCCCTCAACTAAAATGAAAATAAAGTTTCCGTTTGATTAAAGAAATCCCAATAGTAAAATAACTTTCATCGGTGTAAAGTGCAGAAAATACATGATGTAAAAATGGCGCGAGAGAGCAGAATCAGACCTAATACACAGTATCTTTCACTTAGTATGAGTGAACCACAGACATTTGCATGATCTGTGTGAAATCCTGGATTTTCTGAAAGGAAAAGCCAATTTTTCATTATATCAATACAATCAAAACTTCTGATCAAACACTTGCCTGAAGGGAACTGTAACCTAATCTTTCTCTTTTGAGGTGCTGGAAATGCAAAGCTACTATTTTTTTTTTTTCAAAGTGGATGAATACAGAATATGGGGTTTCATGCATATGTAGCTGTTTTGAAGCGTGTGAATTCTGTTCTACTAAATAAAAATTCAGGTGTTTTTCTGTCAGCAGCTTTGTTTTTCCAAGTATTTCAGTGATGGATCCCATTGTCCTCCAAAGAAACACTTCTGTAGATTCTGTTTGCAGAGACCTCTGTTGCGAAATATATCATGCACAAGTGTTTTGTTGTTCTAAATCATTCCAGTACTTCACACTTCGATGTGGATTCTAATAAGGACCTCCTGGAAATACCATTTCAAGTGCAGGAATAAGCACACGACTGTAGGCTGACGCTCAGCAGGGTGTTGGGCATAATATGTTATTAAAGAAACATATGCTGAATGCAGTATTCTCTCAGTAAGATTTAATCTAATAATTAATATAATGTGTATTCCATTTAGGGAGCTTCTTTGGGAAACCTGAAAGTGAGGATGCATTTGCCTTTCCCTTCGCCTCAGAATCGACTTCTCATGCGTTTGGAGATGGAAAAGATGACTTCAGTTTTCCATTTGCATTTGGACAGGATCAGAGATCATCACATTCTCCTTCTATGAAAGGTTTCCATTCTTCCTCACAAAATACAAAGCAATTTACGCTCTTTTGAATACCTTTGACTTCCTTATAAATTCTTTTCCTACTTAGCCTTGACAACTGTTTTCAGTTTCTGAAGTTAAAGTACAAAGCATTTAATCTTCTCCTTTCATTTCTGTAAGAAAACATTATTGCAGTTGCTGCAAGAACGTGTGTGTTCATCAACCACACAAATTTTGAGATGCAGCTTTTAGTTTCCTTATTTATTTTCTAAAGGTTTTTTTTCCATAAAATGTTATGATATGCTCTTGCCAAATTGGCACTTAGAAGCAGCAGAAATATCATTTTACAGTAGTGTGTTGAGTTAATTAAATATCTGTGTGAGAGCATCTAAACATCTGGATGAGTACTTTCAGCCTCTGATGTAAACTACATTGCTAGTGTTAGTAAGATGACTATTTGTTGTAGCAGTAAAAGCTGAATTTGAGTTAAAGACACCATTTAAAGTATTCTGTGTGTAATACTTGATTTATAAAGTTTTTGAAATAAACGTTTTTGTTAATTTTATGTGAAGTTTTGCAGGTATTTCTTAACATCTGGAGTGAAACAATGTTGCAATTGTAATACTTAGAATTTCAAATTCTATCTTTCAACTCGACGTACTGAAAGCAAATTTCTTCCTCCTTCTCTAATGTTTTTCAAAAAAGAGACAGAGGCAGTTCCCAAAGTCTTAACTGTGATCAGTACAAATGTACCCCTCAGCTCTCCACAAATGCCTTTCCTTATGGAAAGAATGGCTTTTAAGACAATATCAGGGTTACTCAGAAAGGAATTCTGAGTGTTCTGAGCCAGCACAGCCCTGTGCCCTGTGAATCCCTCAGGACCACCTGCTCTAGAACCACAACTTTCACATTTATGGCCTTGGAAGGAAACACCAGATCACTTTGGAGTTGTTTTTTTTTTTTTTTTCTGTTACACATGAAGCACAGGTTACTAATATCTGATGTTCTTTATGAACTTATGAGGGAATTTGGTTTCTCACACATTTACAACGAAGCAAACACCCTGCCTGACAGCAGGCAAGCAAAATTAATCAGCAAATTTCACAGAAGACATTGTAAATGCACAAACTAGTTAGGAGGGCACATAGACTGAGTGGAACAAGCAGACAAAAAGCATCCTACCCATAGAATCTGCCCAGTCTGCCAAAAAAAATGTCAGCAATGTCCAAAGGGAAGGAGAGTCCCTTTTCCCTCTGCTCACCTGCAAAAGCCTAAATGACCAGAAGCCTGGTTATCTATGCCACTATTGCTTTTCTGCCAAACTCCTAAATTCCTCAGGACTATATCTGTAACACCCAGATTTTCTTTAAGTACTAGTGCCTAGAGATTTGAGAAAGTTGGACTTTTCTTTTTTTTAAATGGGGATGAATCAGAATTTTTTAGTGAAATCCTGCTGAGGTCCATCTAATAAGAAGAGAGACACAGCTTTTCTAATTTGCTGCAATATGAAAAACATAAGGGAGAAGCAAGTTTGAGGCTGTGTTATTTGGGGCTGAAGCTTTCTTTCCCCACTCCTGATGGGTTCTGTTGGTGGATATTTACTGACACAAATTGGACAGGCTGATTAATAACACAAAAGAGAATGCTGCTGAAAAAGAGCTCTGAAAGAGGCAACCACTCAGCATTTGGGATACTTTACTGAGGTAAAGTAAGAGCACGTAAAGTCTAAGAGCATGAACTGCTTATAAACACAGACTGAGATTTTTTTCATTAGTATCTGTCAAATTCTGTCTTAAAATGATCCCTTGTTGTGCCTACAAAATCAACAGCAGTCACGTTGCTGGACTGCTGACATAGTATCTCGCTGACCAGTGTCATTTTGGTTTGTCCTTTACCCACACACCTGACAGCATCCACCTCTGCTCTGAAAGCTGAGCAGGCAGAGATTCTCTTGCCGGTGCAGTGCAGAGCTACTTGAGAGCAAAATTCCAGGTACATTCCAGGTATTCCACACGTGACTCCAGCTGAGCTGGAGAGCAGGAGGTGGCCGTGGCAGCCGGGAGGGAGCTGTAACCTCCTGAGAGCAGTGTGGCTGTCAGCAAGGTGGCAATGGGGCTGTGCTGTGCCCTTGTGCTGTGAGTCCTTGGAGTGGGGGTTGCCTTTTTGTTCTGTCCTTGTGCTGCACCTCACGAAACAGAGCTCAGGCTCACAAGTAAAAGGTACTGTACCACCCTGCACTAGGTCAGTGCTGGTTAAACAATTATTTATAACAAACATTTTATGTCCCCAAATTCTGAGGAAATATAATGATATTTGAATAAATGGTTTTTTTTTTAATTTGTTGAGTAAAATGTTTGAAGAGTGACTAATGAAATTCACACTGCTGTGGTGAGACAATCATGCCTCAGTTTTGTTTCTCCCTCAGAAATAAGAGTTATAAGGAGATGACATTTTTCTGATCAGAAATAACACAGACAGCACGTCTCCTCATATGCCTTGTTGTGCAAAGTGGTCTTCCAGTGGGGAAAAAAAAATCATTATAATTTCTAAAGTAACATAACACCTTGACTGGAGCACCATCTACTATTTTACTGTAAGTTTTGCTGGTGCATAAATGTAAAACATTTTTATAAACAGTTGGGGGTATTTGGCTAACAAATAAGCAGCAGCTGGATAAGTTCGATGCTCAAAAACTTGTGTAGAGACTATGAGGTAAAGACTGATGTGATGACTTCCAGCAATTTTTGGGGTACAAGATTTATTTTCATGGAATGCTGGTTTATGGTTTCACTCACCAGCACTTTTGATAGGAAAATAGACATTCAGGAAACTGTTCACACTCAAAAATCAAATTTCATGTTAAGAGCAATTTATGCATTTTCTGTAACTTCAGTCCAAGTCTATCAGTATAAAGTGCATATGTCCAGCATAGCACCCTGCAGGACAATTTTTGTTGTGCTGTTATATGTAATACTCCAGGTGACAAAACCACAAGAGTTATTTATATTTTATGTCAGAAAAATTGCTCAGCACTTGAGTATGAGAGCGTTAAAATTGGCTTTTTACCATAATAAGTTGTCAATCATACCTTGTGTGAGTACTGTCAGTGAAGAAAACACACGGCATGACACTTGTAGACTCATCTCATTGCTCAATGATTTTATGTGTAAAACAGCAAAAGCAACCAGAATTCTGAGTTGGGAAAACTGCAGTGATAAAAATGGTACAAACCTGGAGTTACAACCCGCAGGGTTGGTTGGGTAACGTTAAAAGTAAGTGAGTGCTCTGTTTCAGTGTTCAAATTATTAGTAGGATGCAAAAAAAATCACCTCTATTTTAAACATCAAACAATTAATGAAAACTTAATTTAAAAAAAAAAAAGTTTCAGTGGTTTACAGCCCTAGCTGCGGCCTTTCCACACAGTTCAAGATAATTAGTTCCTTGAACCTCATTGTACAATTGTGCCTCCCCAGTCTGGGCCCTGTGCAAAGAAAACAAAAAAAATCAATTTAATTTTTCATTTCAAGGCTATGAACGTGATTAAAACTCCACGTTGGGAGTGCACCTCTGCCTGTGCCTGGGTGACATGCACACTTTTGGGGGCTGTGACGGGGTAGAAGAATCCCTGCCTCCCAAGAAAACAACCTTCCACTCTGGCATTAATACGTTTAAGCATTTCAAGGAAATAAGCTTTAAGTGCTACATATTGCAACAGATTGGAATGTGTAGACTTACAGTATTAGATGGTTGTAATCCCCCCGGTGCAAGGCTGATTGCAAGGGTAGCAAGAGTTGGCTAATCCTTTTCGGCCAATGGCATAAAACAAGGATTAGTTTTTCATTTACTGCAACTGAGTGGGTCATTAGGATCCAAAGACACTAATGAGCCTGAACAGGCAATTGGATTCTGGTTTCAAAGTTATGGGCTAGTTTCAAAGGGGATTGACTGTGTCTTTTAATGATTTAAAACATGATGTTTCGGTGACCTTTTGCCTGAAAAAAAAAAAAAAAAGAATGAAGGATATAACCATGGAACACAAACCTGGAATGTTGACTTTTTTTTTCCTCCCGAAACTCGAGTTGTTGCCAGATTCATTGCCTTAGAGGCTGAATGGCTCATTTAGAAATATCTCTGTTGCCTTGCTTTTATGTTCTGCTCTTGATGTCTCCGGAGTTGACACAAGTCACATGCAATCAAGTCTGTGTTCCTGGTGGACAGGCACTGTCCTAATATCCTCTGACTCACACCCAGGTTGTTTGCAGCTCAGCAGTTCTGCTTCCAGACACATCACTTTGTGTTCTGATGCCAATATCTTGCTGAGAAATTGCCTCTTGGCACGTTGTTTCTTGAATCCTGTACCTTGCTTGATTTGATGTGAAGATGATGCTCTTTTTAGCACTTGCAACACGCTACTGTCGGAAAGGTAAATTTTTTTTCCCCCCAACCTTGCTGCTTCCCAGATTTTCTTCTTTCCAGGAATCACCTGAATTCAGCAACAATGGGTAGCTTGTGTTTTGTTTCATTCAAATCAAGCAATGCTGCCACTAAGGTATGAAGGGAATATCAAAGGATGGACATTCCCATGTACAGAATGTTTAGACATTTGCAAAAGGCAAATGCTTTGACTGCTATGACTCCCCAGGAGAAACAGTGTCATAGAGAAATAGTTTTCTCTATCATACCACAGCCCACAAAGCAGCCACAAAATTATTTCACACAGCACAGTACTTAATAATCCTTTGAGACTTGGGCTGGGGAAAATGAGGGAAAGAAGAACTAACGGGAAAAAAAGCTCTTGCTCATGGGGAAACCAGCTGTTCTGACTGGTGGGAAGCTTGGAAGCTGACAGTCCACACTGAAACTCAGTTTGGAGCTTGCAGCTCTGTTCTGCTCCCTTCTGCCGGAGCAGGACTGCCCTGGGCTAAGCTCTCGCTGCTCTTCTCTGTTTCTCGAGGCACAAGCGTGGCACGTTTTAGCTGCTTGCACAAAATGCATGATGCTGTGGTCAGGGGTAGCTCTCACTGCCACAGCTGCAAAGGGCTTATGTCCCGAAGTTATGGGTACCAGGAGTGGTTTGAAATGTTTCTTAACAATTACAAGAATCACCTGGAGCCTCTGGAGCGCTCCGGGTGTTACCTGGGCAGGACTGGTGAATACCACGGTTTTAAATCACGCCTCGTGTGTTTACAGGGGTCACTGGACACAGCACTTCAAGGTGATCTTTTTTTTTCCCCTTGGGAATCTTTCCCTGAATACTTCACCAGTCATGTATCCCACTGCTACATACACTGAAGGAGTTGTCATAGGTAGCTGCCTGTATGTTTTTCTCCCTCAGAGTTGGAAGAGGCTCTTGGATAATCTGGCAGTTGTTACCAACATGATCTGAGTGGTAAGAAGTCAAACCAAAGCCCTGACCACCTCTGCTCATTGCACAGCCATTGCTGCCGCTGCTGCTGTTTTGTTTTCATCTTGACCCAATACTTGTGACTCGTCATCAGAGACCAAAGGGCAGCAGACTTCTGCCAAAAAAAAAAAAAGATGTAAATTATAAATTATGTGGAAACTAACACTGAACTTCAGAGGTGCTTTTAAATCCAGGTTGGCCAGCCAGCCAGAGCACTTAAAAGAAGCTGGTTCTTTGAAGTAGGTCATGACTTCATGTAAACATCCACTTTACCTTGGGTTGTGCTCTTCATAGGTATCCAAAATAGAGACTTTTTGTTGTTGTTGTTGTTGTTTTGTTGTGTGGGGTTTTTGTTTTTGTTTGGGTTTTGTTTTTGGTTGTTTGTTGTTGTTGTTGTTGTTGCTGCACAGGCTTGTAATTCTTGTTGGCCAAATGGGAATTAACAAATATTTGGTGCCACGTATGGTAAGGGTGCAGTGTTGTTATCATTCGTATACAGAGTGGCATCAAAATTACCCATTGTAGTGACAATTTTTTGAAGAACTGTTAAAGCAAATAATTTGAGGGTCAGAAGAGATCAGTTTTCCAGATTGTTGTTTTAAACAGCCCTGAGATGTTGCTTATCAAGAGGACACTCGGATCACTTGTTGCATCGGAACTACAGACCAGCCTTGGGTAAGTGTTGACACATTATCACAACCCTCAGTAATGTAACAAGGAACTGAGTTTGGGGTCAGATTGTTGGGGGACACTGGATTATTGTAGGCTTCCCTCAGGTCTACAAGCAGGAATATTAGCTCAGATCATCTGAAGCTCTTGCTGCTGCCCGAACCATCCCCGGGTAGGTAAAGCACATTTATCTTCAAGACTGCCAATAGCAATATTTCCAACATCTGTGCATTCACATAAAAGATTCAAGAGTTTTAAGAGGGGTTTTTGTGTTTCATTTGTGCACCTCTGTGATCCGCAGCAGAAGCAGAGGGTTGAGTCATAAGGCTGTTTTTGGTCTGCAAATGCCACGCTCACAGCAGCGTGGGGCTGGCAGCAGCATATGCCACCCTGCACGCTTGTCACAGCTCACTCACGTATTGCAGTGTCAATGTTTTAACAGAGAACATCACAAGAACAAACCAAAACAAACCAAAAAAAAAGGGTGCTCCAGTGGATGCTGTATGTGTTTCAGTTTCCCCTGCTGAGTTTTATCTGAGCTGACACTACAGGAACAAAGTAGATTGTCAAAGGCCGGGCAGAGTGGTTTTATCATTTGCAAGTATTGGCATAAAGTAAAATAATGATTCGAATTTCTGTTTTCTGTCTTTTGTGGCTTACTCTGTCAGCTGTGGTGATGCTTTTGACAAGGGAGCGCTGCTGGGTTAGTGATTTCTTCCAGAGCTTCAGAAATAGTTAAGTTATCTGTTATTATCATCATATCAAGACTGACAGTTGACGGTCGGCGCTTATATATTGTCTTTGTAAATTACAAAACAAAGGAGCAGCAACTGCACCTCTCCACTTTTATAAAGTTAATTCTGTGGGATTATTTGTCATCTGCTTATGTTCAGATTTGGTAAAATTCTCAGCACTAGTTGAGCTGTGGAGAACAACTCCAGATAAGGTTTTGTTCGGGTTTGGTGGGGTTTTTTGGTTTGGTTTGGCTTTTTGTTGTGGTCTTTTTTCTTTTTAGGCAGGGAAGATAAAATTTCTATGCTGAGTGTGCCTCTTGAAGGCTTGTAGTGTTATGGAAATATTTAGAACTCTGCAAGTTCCTGAGTGGAAATTTTTATTAGCACAGGTGCGTGCTACTATTATCTGGTTTTGTCGTGTGTAACAGTACAGTGGCTCTATTACCACTGTGGTTTTATAACCTGAGGATCTACACAGGTAACTTTCCTATTAAATTTTCCTCACTGAAACTCTAGTCCTTATATAGAAGGTTCTGTTATTGAAGGTTGTATTGTGAATACTGTTTAATTAATGTCCCAGGATATTACAGGGGTATTTAGTGACAGGACAAGGAGGGATGGCCTTAAGCTGAAGGAGGGTAGATTTAAATTAGATATTAGGATATTATCACTGGCACAGGCTGCCCACAGCAGCTGTGGACTGCACATCCTTGGAGGTGTTCAAAGCCAGGTGGGATAAGACTTGGAGCAACCTGGTCCAGTGGAAGGTGTCCCTGCCCATGGCAGGGGCTTGGAACAAGATGATGTTAAAGGTCCCTTCCAACCCAAATCATGGCGTAAATATTCCTAGTTGGGAAAACATCGCTGCTGTTACAACTTCAAAGATTGCTTTGGGAGCAATCATTCCCATTCCCCATCAGCGAAAGCAAGGATGTGTCTGAATTACTTTGTAGTTACAGCTGGGAGGCCTACACAGCAATGTGATCATTTATATTACAGTGCCCAGAGGGTACAACTTCATTTAGGGCCTCATTGGTTATGCACAAAAAGAGAGTACAGACCTTAAAGATTTTATACTTTAAAGACTGGGCAGACAATGATGGGCTGGATGATAAAATGCTGAGTATTTCCCAGAGGTGTTAAACAACTTGACTGAAAACCAAACATGATCAGCACCTCTCAGTACCAGTCAGTCTGAGCCATCAAGCCTGTAGGACTCATTAAAAAGAAAGTATCCATTAAAATAATAAATAAACAAGTCCCACTGGTTTCATAGCCACTGCAGAAAGCAAAGAGCCCCAAAATAAATCCTAGACCTTTGGAAAATGTGCTAGTTGGAAACAATGGAATTCCTCTCCTTGGCCACGTTTTGTTAGGATATCTCAGGAAGGCACCATGCACCACATTCAGAGAAGGCCATTTCCACTAGATCAATGTTCCTGACAAGCCGTGCTCTAAGCAGAATTGTCATGAGGAACTTAAGCTGGGAGAAATTTATAAAATCTGAAAAACAGCAGCTTTCCAAGTGTTGGATGTCCTTTCAAGTGCTTGTCAGTCTAGAACGATGATGAAAGAACAAATCTGATGAGGGATAGAGAGGCAAATGGCAAGAAGGAAAAAGTCACTGGGGAAAAAGAGACAACTGACAATTAGTGCCTGAGATGTAACACATTTAGTGCTGCTTACCCCGAGACTGTAGTGAGACTGTCGGTAGATTAATCAGAGTCTGCAAGTTTCAGAGGTGGGTTCAAGCAGAGTAAGGTGTGTCTGCAGCACAGGTGAACATCCTCAGCCTTTGGAATGTTCACTTATATCACAGGGAGCACCAGCAGCCCCTGTGCAGGGCAGTGTCGTTCAGCACAAAGGACTCCAGTCAGCAGCAAGAGGCCGGGTCAGTGGCCTGGGAAACCGGCCTTTTCTTTTCCCTGTGCTAAATACTGACTCTGCTGGGGCTGTTTTTATTGTCATTTCTACAGTCAGCATTGCAGCTTCTGGCAGCTGCAGTGGGAGGCAGAAAGGAGGCCGAACATATGGTGCCTGCGCATCCCACCGAAGGTGCCCTGCGTTTGGGAAGATCCTTGCAGATGTCAGCCGAGGGTCACTTAAGGCCTGATTTTATTTCAAAGCAAAGGCAACGGGGATTTTGGCGTTTATTAGTAGGAGCAGAAACAAAACCTTAATCCCTGGTAATTCTGTTTGTATTACATTATATGCACGGAGTGTCACAGATGTGTGCAGCGCCCTGTGGAAAACACGGGGTCGTGTGCTGCTGTCACCTGCTCTCTCAAAACAATGGGAGCCAGGCCAGGGTGGACCTGCAGACAGGCAGGATTGGGCCACTGTTTCGGGCCACCAGTTTCATTTTCTCCATCCCCTGTGAGAGAAAATATGTTTTGGGGAAGTAGATGTGACCCTCTAAACTGCCTGATGCCACCTCCAGTCTCACTGCTGGTGAGCTCTCAAGATGCTGCGAGTATCACTTGGCCAGATGCAATGTTAGCTACTGCATGGGTTGTAAGATCTGGAGCAGAATGACAGGCACAAAGTGAAAGGGAGGGCATTGAGGCAGAGGTTCAAGCAGGGGAGGACGAGTGGGAAAACAGAAAATAAGCAAGAAAGCAGGATATGAGAAAAAGAACAGGATCATGAAGCGTAAAGAAGGAATACTGTCTGGGAAAATAGATGCCCAAATGGGTCCTGTTAATTCCAGCTGAGTCACTGTTCTTTGACCCAAATGCTTTATCTCCTCAGTGTCTCCTCCCTGCTGTGTGCTGGCTCCAGCGAGCGCTGGGCTCTACTCTGAGGACGTGGCCAGCTCCTGCCAGGCAGGGACCTCTGCTTTCTTCCTGCTTTTACAGCTCATTGTGAGGACCTCAATGGCTGATTACATCAGCTTAGATGGGCAGTGATCTGAGGAGACGCTGAGGTAAAGGCACAGCTAGTAAAACCATTGCTGAGGCGGCCAGCAGCAAAGAAATTTGGGACTCCTGGTGCAGAGATGCCCGAGTGTCTGTGCGCTCCCACTTACGTAAGTGCCCCGCCGTGCAAAGTGCCAGCCCTGGCACTGGGCGCTGCCACGCTGGCCCGGCCTCACCACGGCATAAAAGTATCTGCTCACGGGGTGCTTGCTCACAACGTGCCCCGTTGTTCTGCAGGGCTGACCTGGGCATGCCAAGGCTCCTCGTTTGTGAAGTGGGCTGCACTAAATCCGGGCACCTCTCCAGCCCCACAGGCTCCGGGAAGATGAATGGCTGCAGCCGAGCTGCTTGCACGCTGCTAGAGAGGGACTTGTGTCCGGCCAGCTTCTTGGATATACTCTCAGGAATGCAGGGGCACTTGGAGCATCACAAATGGAGTGCCACTGGCTTGGGGTTCTTGTGGTGGATGCAGCCAAACCCGTGAACTCGGAGCTCACTCCCATCTCCATATCCTTGTGTCACCTAGAGGCACCAGCTGAACTCAACAAATTACTTTGTTGACAGACTTGTCCACAAGTGGCAATATTTTTCATATGATGAATTTGTTTCACATGAAGAGTTTCATGTCAAGTATTATCTGAGTCCGGTTGCATTCCTGATACCCCAGAGCCCAGGAAAGCAGTGCAAGGATGAAGCACATGCTGCTTTTCAGCTTTGTTCCTCTTGCTGGTACTTAAGGATGGTACAAGCACCATCCACACACTCCTGTGCGGGCTGTTTGTGCCTTCAGGATCAGCAGGAACTTTGTCTCAATAAACTGAATACGTGCAAGCAGAGGTATGTGCACACAGGCAGCAGCAGGGTCCCTGTTCCACATCCACTTCAGTTGTCAGCCCCTTGCTTCCCAAAGCACATCTGAGTACAGGAAGGCGTGGGATCAGTGCAGAGCCTAAATAAACTGCAGATGAATGCAAGCCACTAATGTAGAATCGTGGAACAGTTTGGATTGGATTGGAAGGGACCTTGAAGATCATCTACTTCCAAACCCCCTGTCATGGGCAGGGACACCTTCCACTAGACCAAGTGGCTCAAAACCCTGTCCAACCTGGCCTTGAACACTTCGAGGGACGGGGCATCAACAGCCTGGGGTGTTAGTGCCATTAAAGAAATTCCAAATTAGAACAGATATAAATACCACGTCACCATTTCTGGGGCCAGTCTTATTTTATTTAGGTCAATGGCAAAGCTGTAAATTTATTTGTTTTATGTAGCCTCTGGAGAGCTGGGCCTCCCTCCGGATGTGCACTGTTCTTCCCATATCTCTGTTTTCAATGGATGTAAAAACATACTAAGAATGGCTTTCTCTTCATCACTGTAATTTTGATGTGCTGCAAAGTCTGCAGGAAGAGGCAATCACAGAATCATTGAATTGCTAAGGTTCGAAGGGCCTTTTAAGATCATCAAATCCAGCCATCCAGCTGGCACCACTACCTTGTTCACCACTAAACTGTGCCACATTCACACCATTTTTGAACATTTCTGGGGATGGTGATTCCATCACTTCCCACAGGGAAGCCTGTTCCAAAGTTTTTATTAGGCTGAACAAGTGGGGAATAAAGCTAAGTTAGTTCACTGGACCTAAATTCAGATATGATGGTGCATCCTTTGGTTGCTCAGGCTGCAGACTTAACAGGGCACAATTAAATCTCTTCCTGGAAGGGAACTGAGTGTCTCTTACATGGAGGCTTTAGCCTCTGTCCATGCAGATATGATTCTGCTAAAGCTGAATTATGATCTTAGCAATACATAAGCACTAACTTTCCCAGGGAAAGACGTGGTCTCTCTAAAGGTCTTGGCAGGAAAAACCAACGCTGTTCACTTGGCTGTTCAGTCAAAGGTGCTCACCCTGGAGCTCCAACCGCTGCTCCTGCCATGCCCTTGGAGCTGCTGTGGGCATGGTCCTGCTCACACCAGCCTTTTGCTACAGCACCAGACTGACAGAAACGGTCCCCTCTCTCCCCAGCAAATAAACTTTGAGCCATAGAATATATGAGAGGCAATCATGTGCTCTTAGGGCACCTCTGTGTCTTTATTTCTGCTTTGTTGGATCAGGGAAGGTGTTTTGCTAACACTGGGGGTGTATTTGGGCCGCTCCCCTTCCCATGCTGTGGCGAAGGGCTGATCACTCAGCATTCAAACCTCAGCTGTAGAAGCAGAAAAAAACCCCAGTTCCCACCAGTCAAAATACAAGATTTATTGACTACTTCCCATCTTGACAATCATTCCTTCTGCCAGAACATCTCTGAGACTGATCTTTTCTTGGCCCCATTGATGCTGTTTCCAAGACCAGCTCACTTCATGCATGTGCAAAACAAACCAGATTTTGCTCTACTTTCCTCGTGTTTTGTGTGTGTGTGTGTGTGTGCTTGTGACATCATTTAAATAAGCTTATCCTGCTCAGAAAGAAAAAAACATTCCTACCACAGTTTAGGTAAACCAAGCAATTATTCTGTTACTAAGTGTAATTAATGCCTAATGATTTGCTTTGATTAATAGGACAATCAGCATCTGCTCCTAGAAATAGGGATTAGTAACCCAAGCCATCGCTAGTATTAGAAGGTAGGGGGTCCTTTTGTACTAAAACCTATTTTTCCACCTTCATCTCAAAGCAGAAAGCCCTGTACTATATTCTAAAAGCAGAATAAAGGGAAGCTAGTAGATTTTTAAAAGAAGATAAGGAAAGCTTTATGATGTCCTCTTGGGTTTGTGTTTTTGAGTGAAACCTTTGTGTCTCTATCCTTAAAGAAAGAAATTACTCTGATCTAATTCTTTGATAATTTTTACAGGCAAAATTACAGCTGAAACAGTTAAGGTTTAGAATCTTCTAGGCAGTGCAGGCACCTTCTGGAACAGCAAGCTGAACTAAATAAGAACCCATATTTGATATTTCTGCGTGGCTGATTACTGCTAAATATTCCCAGTTTAGGAAATAACAGAACGGTATTTTTTAGACACAACAGTAATTTTTTCTAAATCCCCTGATTAGTTCATCTTTTTTTTCTTTCTTCTTTTTTTTTTTTTTTTCCCCCTGTATGGCTGAAGAATTACAACATACAATGCAGCCACAAGGCTAATCATTCTTTAGCATCTTCTATTGATCCTGGAGATAGAGCTGGAGTGGGGTTAGGTCCAAACACTAATCCAATCGTATAACAGACATCCCCATATGGTTGGTCCCCGGCTTTGCCTTAAGCCAATCAATAATCACTTTGACAAAGAAAAATAAACTCGGATTTTTTTTCCCCCCGTTCTGTTTTGTTGAAAGGTTGGATTTCATTCATTTGGGCTCTGAATGCTGCACCTACCAAGCACTGCTCGGGTGTTACAGAACTTCTCAGTCGCTTCAGTGTCCCCTCAAAAATAACCCTTGCAGTGGCTGGTAGATAACCAAGGAAATGGTCTCATTACTGGGATTAGCACAGAGCCAAGGAAAGAATTAACCTGAGCTACACATCTTGTTTCAAAAAGCCTCTAAAGGAGACTGAACACCTCGTAAATGAGTTGGGTTTTCATTGTAACATGAACAAAAACGCCCCTGAAGAATCGCTGTCAGTAGGAGCCTCCGGTCAGGGAAGGGGGGTGATGTGGGCTCACCTGGAGGCCTTTCCTCTCCTGTCTGGGGTGGAACATCACAAGACTGGAGAAAGCCTCCCTGGTAGGCACCTGGGAAGCACCTGGTTTATTCTATGTGTGGATGTTTACACAGGAATGTTCATCTGCTGTGGCATGTGCAGTGCCCAATGCGGTGAAGAGACACCATAAACGCCAAGATTTCACTTGGCTCTACTCTGAGTTTGGTTGGTTGAGGGCTGACTCCTGTGCTTGGTCTCAGGCCACACATGTCCCCTCTGTACCAGCTCCTCTGTGTCCAGAAACTGTATTTCCAATTCTCTTGCATAGGAATTCCTGCTGCAGATGCAGAGCAACTCCAACAGGTCAGGAATGGGGAAGGATGGTGACTGATGGTCAAACATTCACTGAAGGTTCAGTTTATTTAAGTGAATAATTCTCTGATACTAAAACCTCCACATCCGCAATGAATTGCCTTTGACCAGATGGGAGCTGAAACAAAATTGTTGCAACACCCTTGAAAAAAATAACATCAAATAACTGAACACATAAAGTAAGACATGCTGTGAGATGCCACACTTGCCACGTGTTAATAAAATACACTGTACAATGAAAATTCTCTTCTCTTGACTTGATTTCCTCTTGGTTTGTATCTTCATTCAGAGGGACTGTCCTATGTTGTAAACCTGCATAATATTTCCAATTACCTTCATATCCTCTACTGTGGCTTAGCCATGATTTTCAGATGTGCACTCCCCCCTGTTGCTTAACAAGGCCTGAGACTCAGGGCTTTATTTCACCTTCTGGAAGCAAATCTCCCTTGTCTTCTTCTTTTTTCTTTATTAAGCCCCAGATACACCATGACTGCAGCAGGACATTTACCCTCATATCCTCCATTAGAATCAAATTTTCCCTTCATGGTCCATCTGTAATATTTTAAAACCAGTGGGTGAGTAACCAAATAACCTGCCTAAAAGTTGCTCAAAAATCCAGTTTCTGGGCAAAGTCTTTCCTGATATGTATTCTCCAGCTGGAGGATGAGGACTGTTTAGGTAAACGTCCTCCAACAGGCCCCTGCATTCCTCACTGCACTGTGGTGCATCTTTTTACCTTTGTCTGTAATTAGAGCTGCTTTCAGATTGGTCCTGAGAGTTTGAAGTGTGGTTTTTTTTGTTGTTGTTGAGCAATGTCACCAGGAAGTTCATTAATGGAGAGATACTAAAGGCATTAAAAGCTACGGAGTCCCACATTTCAATGGGAAGATATTCTTGTGTATATTCCAGTGCAATCTTTGCAACATAAAAGCAGAGACAAAACATCTCCTGTGTTACTTTCCTCCCTTGAATTCCATCTTTCACCAGCCTATTCCCTTTGCAGGTTGGTGAGTGGCTGCTGCTAAATATATGCATAAATAGTGAAAACCACTACATAATACACTGCATTGAAAAAGAGTCCTGCCAGGCTTCTAGGTCAAGGGAAGGAATATCTCTTTTTTTCCCTAGTTAGCTTATTTTCCCATTTGTTTCCTTCTGCTTTATGAAAGAGCTGGTGGGGAAGGTCTCCAGCTGATGGAGCTATTCAAAAAAAGACCTGACATTTTGAATCAAAATTCAGACTGTCTCCAAACATCGTGTCCCTGGTGTTATTGAACAATAATAAAATACAATTAAATTCATATTTACTCAGAAAACAGAAGGCATACAGGTATTTGATTCGAGAAAGCCCAGATAATTGCCCTAGAAATGAAATACGAGACAAATGGGGGTGAAGTGGATGATTTGGAGGATTGACAAGGAAAAAGGTAATGCTTAAGCCTGCAGGAGGAAGAAACAAGAGCTGAGAGATGTTTGCATTCTTATCCTACAGAGAAATGCACGGATACATGGGGACAAAGGTGTGGAAAGAACATCAAAGTCCACCCCTGGCATCACGAGCAGTTTGGTGACAGAAGTCAGGCTCAGAGATACTCCCAGCACAGCTCATGTGCCAATGTGACACGTCCCTGCCTGCCTCTCTGACATCAATAGCAATTTTAACACCTCCAGTATGTTAAATTTGCACCCTCAGTGTGTTTAGCACCTTTATTTTGTGTCAGTGAAAACTTGGGTGACATTGGGGATGGTATTTCACCCTGTGCTGTGGGGAAAAGTTACAAGTTGTGGCCCTAAACCAATGGCACAAATTTCTTCTTGACCCCAAGCCTGACTTTGTGATAAAACACCCACTTCTTGAGAGGTTTCTTGGAATCAGCAGAAGCACCAACTTAACTCGCATGAAAATCCATCCATGTGTGGATGTTTCAGAAGAAGCTGGAGAAAAGCAAAGCCGAACACCAAAACTGACCATAAACAGTGAAAAAAAAAATCCCCTCAAAGTATCGTAAGTGGTCAAGATTAGTCTCAAAGAGTGTTCGAAACAGAGAAGCACCCTGATTTCTTTTTATTTGGATCTTGGATTTGGATGAGGATACTAAAATGTTGAAGGCCTTATGTAGAAGTGTCGATGCCTCTGCCCACTGCTGGGGAACTGCTCCCTACCTGAGGCTCCAAGGAGGTGTTTGAGGCACACCAAGAAGAGTCAGGACTTGGAGGTTCAGGTTAAAAGTCTGTTTGGACTTTTGGATCTGCAGATTAGGTGTTTTTATGTTCCCTGCTGATTTCAGCACCTCCTTCAGACCTCCCCTGGTCCTGACATGGACTCTGCTGCCGTGGAAATTGCCACAGGCCAAGATCTGTTCCGCTGTCCTAACCCTGAGGATGGAGCATCTGAGTAATATCTCTGTCTAGGTGACTACTCTGTCACTGTTTCTGAGATCTCCTCTTTGTAAGATGATTCCTGAGCTGTAAATTGATCCTGTTGCAGGGCCAGGTAGGAATTGCTGGCACGTGCTCAAGTTTCCCAGGCCACTGTGTCAGGATGTGGCTTTGCTTATCCTGCCAGTCACAGGGGATGTCATCCCGGAGGATAATGAAAGAACATAAAACCAAGCAGGTGCTGAAGGTCTCTGCCTGTACTGTTTGTCACCCTTTAATGTGTCAGGAACAAGACAGTCACACTGCAGTTATCAGGAACTCTAAATGAGCTGGAACACCACGAGGACTGGGAGAGGAGCACTGAGGTGAAGATCCACAGTCTACAAAAGCCTGTAGGTGTCCCACGCAAGTTCACTCAGTTTGCCACAACCAGTGGCCTCGTGTCTCACTGATACAGTGCATCTCCAAGCACAGCAATCAGCAGTGGGGGACCACATCCAGGGGCAGAGCAGTTCGGAGATGCTTCCTGGGCCCCACCTCGCAGTGTCCCTGAGACTGCAGCCCTGGAGTGGGACGAGCAGGGTTGCTCAAAAGGGAATTCTTGCCATGCACATGCAGATCCCCAGAGTGATGCTGAGAGGGGCGAGTCCCAGAGCAGTGGCAGCTTGTATGTGACCTCCAGAGCGGATTCTGCAGGTTGCTGCTCCAAAATCTGCTGGATTTCTACTGTTAAAATCATTGTGTAAGGGTTTTGCTGAACACCCCAACCTGAAGGCTGCGTTCTGCTCTCAGGGATATGCACACACGGCTGCCACCAACACCCCTTCAAGCTGAATGCGTCTGCCTGGTGCCTGACACAGGACATCCCAAGGTGACAGAGCACCACGGGAAGGTTCAGGTACCTTCAGAGGCTGCATGAGAAATGTTACTGAGCTAAAGAAAACATCAGCCAGCATCATTAAAACTACCCACCATCCTTCACAAGGGAGCTGACTCCATCAGCTCTTGCCCCTGCCCTGCCTTCCCCGCCCCCCCAGCTAAAGGTTTAAAGAAATCCAGTGATACACATCTTCAGAGCTTCCAGGGGCAGAACTTCCCCGTGCAGCCTTCATCGCATCCCTCAGTCTCATATTCATAAGCAGAGAATTCAATGTACAATCAACACCTACTCAGCACAAAGATCATTCTTGACACCAGAGGAAAAGTTAATGTATGAAGAAATAAAAGAATATGTAATTGAGATTTTCCCAGAGCAGAAAGGAGTGGAGAAATCTGCCACTGCACATCATGCATCTCTCTAGCAGATCCATATTCATTATGCTTAAATGTATTCTGGTAGTTCTTATGTATTCCTTGTGGTTCCCAACAATTATATCTGATCTCTTTGTTAGGGACAGAAAATGTAGACTTAATAGGATGTCAACAGACAAGGAGTATAAAGTAATTGCCCATTACCCTATAAATGTGTTATAATCATTTGCCAGAGGGAGAAAAAGTCTAATTGAATGAAAACTCTTGATGGTTTCATTATGCTTCTATTAAAAGGCAGTCAGCCCTCCTGATCCAAATACAAGGCTTGATGCTTCTTGCTTTTACTTCTGTAAAAAAACAGAGGCAACTGCAACATTACTGATGGATTTGCAGCGATGCAGAGCTGGAGTAAAAGAGCTCAGACTGGATCCTGAGCATTTCTGAGCCAGGATGAAATGGAAACATTTACCACGCATGTGGCTGAGGAAGAAAAATTCAATACAAATGGCAGCAAAGCTGAATAAAATGCCAGAGCTGTTGCCAGCAATGGCAGGAATCAAAGGCTGAGTGTGTGGAGAAAGCGAAAGAAAGGGCTAAATTCTGCTTTTCAAATTGCTCTGCTAAAAACCTAGTGTTATTATTTGCTTATTGGTTATTAAATAAAACTTCCTTTTCCCCATCCTCCCTGACACCCAGTCAGAGCAGAGCTGTTGAAATCCCTCTCTGCCTTTGCCAAGATCAGCCCAGCCTTTTACAACCACTCAGTAACTCACCCTTTCTCCGCTGCACATTGTTCAAGCTCCTTGTCCTTGTCCCCGTGCCCTGCATAATTCCAGCTCTCCCCCACTTCTCCTGCCACCCCCCGCGCATCCTCCGTGCCCCTCGTGCCAACTTCTCTGCACCTTCCCCTCCTGCCACTCTTCACAGCCCTCCCGAGGTGCTTCACAAAGTCCTCCCCTCACCGACTGTCAGTACTTTTTGAAGACCCTTCTCTTCCCTGACCTTAAATAAAGGCGACCCCAGGTGCCTCCACGCGCTCACCCCGCGATGACAGGGATTGTGGCTCCCCCTCTGCATCAGCCTCTCCAAACCTGCAACTTCACTGCTGGTTTTCTGCTTCCCCAGCCCGTCCACCTCAGTGGCTGCTGTGAAGTGGGTTTTGAACTCCGTGGGACAGGAGCAGTGACTTGCAGTGGGGTTCCCCCCACCCACCGTGCCGTGAGGAACCCTACAGAGATTTTGGGTGCCTCCGACCCAGCTGTGGCTCCTGAAGTTCAGGGAATGGTCTGTGAAAAGCAGTGGGGCTGGAAAAAGGTGAAGGGTTGCTGTGATTTGGGGTGCAGGAAGAAATTCTTTATGTGAGGGATGTGAGGCACAGGTTGCCCAGAGAAGCTGTGGCTGCCCCATCCCTGGACATGTTCAAGTCCAGGTTGGATGGGGCTTGGAGCAACCTGGCCTAGTGGAAGGTAACCCTGCCCATGGCAGGGGGTGGAATGAATTGGTCTTTGAGGTCCCTTCCAACCTAACCCATCCTATGATTCCATAGTTCTATGCTCTTGCGTCAGCCTGGGATGGTTGTTGGTCCTCTACCCATGACTGGAAGTCCTTGATGTCTTATCAGCTGCCCACAGTCCTTCATGGGACAGGATCTATGCCTGGAGAGTCTCCTGGGCCTGGAAGAATTTTGGGATGTGGATCATAAGGTCAGACAGAACGCACTCTCCTAAGCTGAGCTGTCTCAGCAAAAACACTTTTAGCTTGTTTTGATTGATAAATGTCTTTTTTCCAGCAGGAGTGAGCACCAATACACAATGCCTTTTAGAGTCTGACTTCTCTTAATTGCCCTCAGTGGGTCTCTGAAGCATCACACATGACTCCCTGAGGGTCTGCAGACCACCTTTGGGAAAGTGTTTACCACTCACTCGTTGGCCTCCTCTGATCAGGCAAATTATTGAAGCTACCTGAGCAGAGGTATTTATGTGAGCTGAGGGCCTCCCTCAGCAGAGAGAGTGTGCTCTGGAGGCAGCAAAGAGCAGAGATCTCCTCTGCACGGGGAGTTTAAAGTGGTTATAAAGCCAGACAGCTGCTTCTCATGCTCCCTTGCACACATGCAAGATACTGTGTAAGTTATAAGACAACAAAAAGAAATCTCACTGGCCATTATATATGTTCCATGGATGATGCTCTGACTAGGATCATCACCCAAAGTAGAAAGCAAAATGTCTATATGCTCAGCCGTGCATTTGGCCCTTGGCTTTCTGGCTGTGTACCTGCCTACCCAGCCAGTCCGTTGAGTACTGAGCCTCTTACAGACTGGGAATAAAGCAAAGTCTGCCTTCCCTCTTCCTCTCTCCCAGCCTGGCTCTCTCTTTAGCAGAATTCCGTGCTCCCGGTGTGAATTTGTGCCATTATCACCATCTTTTTCAAAGCTCGTGTTCAAGGTTCAGCACAATAAACACCTGGGTTGTTTATGTAAAGAAAAGACTCAGCAGCGAGGCTGGCCTTTGGGCGAGTTCAACCCCTCACTGTCATTTTATTGAGGAAAATATCCCACTTTTTCATTGGATTTGTTTTTGAGGGAACCATACTGTGTTTTTTTCTGAACCTCTGAACTCACCAGCTGCTTTCAATCATATTTGACGGTCAATTTACTGACAGGTTTTGATAAGAAGAAACAGAAGAAGGACAGGTTAGTCCCTCACTGAAGGAAGAGGAAGAAGGATACAGCTGTTATCCCATGTCCAGATGTGAGCATTGGGCCAGGCAGCATCACAAGCAAGCCTCAGAGTGGGAAGGCTGCTGGGGCACTGCAGTGGGCAGAAATCTGTGGGACAAAGAGCACATAACATCCCATAGCACTGCAACTGAGGCATCACTACTTCATATTGCAATGTTACTTCATTACCTTGGTTTACATTTTTGTTTGCATTTAATTGGCTTGTGCATTTGCATGAGCAAACCATTGCATAATTCTCTGATCGTGAGTCACAGAACCATTTAAGTTGGAAAAGCCCTCTAAGATCACCGAGTCCAACCATTCCCCCAGCACTGCCAAGCCCACCACTAACCCACGTCCCCAAGTGCCACATTCACACATCTTTTCAATCCACACAGGGGTGGTGAGTTCAACACTGCCCTGTCCCAGGGCTTGACAACCTCTCCAGTGAAGAAATTTTCCCGAATATCCCATCTAAACCTCCCCTGGCACGACTTGAGGCCATTTCCTCTTGTCCCGTCCCTTGTTACCCGGGAGAAGAAACCAACCCCCATCTCACTGCAGCCTCTTTTCAGGGCTGTAGGGAGCAACTAACTGAACATTTCAGTTGCTCTTCTGTCTCTTTTTGGCTGGGGCAAAGATTCAGTTCTGTCCTGCCTCCTTGGAGAGGGTTATCTGTGTTGGATGGGCTCAGTGACTCCTCTCTGTGCGAAAGCTGCTTGCTCGTGCTTGCTGGTGCAAAGGTGGCTGGTACCTGCTGCAGGGTTCTACCTTCACTGACACCAACCTCCTGAACTCTTAACAAGACGATATTTTGAAGCATTTGCTTTCAAAATATTTACTGACAAACAGCTCTTTCATCACACATCAGTGCTGAGAGCCGTACTCGGCTGTGTCCTCCTCGATTTCAGCACTAAGTGGTTTTGCTGTGCACCACACTCAGGCTCTGAAAGGAAAATTGCTGGTGCAGCTGTGTCTGCAAGGGGGAATGTTTTCCTTCAGGCACAGCCTGGTCCGAAGCTACCTGGAATTAATGGCATTTTTTTTTCCCCTAGGGTTTCCAAACACTGTGAGTTGAATCTAACTGTGATGAGCTGGTTTATAAATAAAGGAATCCTCTCTATTTTTAAGGCTGCCTTTCCCCGAGCAGACTATTGGAAATAAATGTCCAGATCCTTGTGCGTTGCAGTGGGATTATTCCTATCTCTGCTGTTTTATATAAATATAGATACTCTCTGTTCAGGAAAGCCCAGAGGAAGAAATGTAGCTAAGATGCTGCACTGTGAGGAGGTCCCTGTGCTATCAGACATGGAGCTGCTTTATTTTACAGTATTTGGAGTAAAAATCACATAGAACGAGATGATAAACACAACCTGGTGTAAAAGATAAACAAGGATCACTAAACCCATGTTGTTTATATATCACTGTGGCTCTTAACATTACAAAACCAAGCCCATTCTAAAGTACCAGAGCTGTTTTATCACTTTTGGCCTGTTTTATAAAACTCACTGGTTTTGAAATTTTCTTTTGGTTTAATACAGCCAAGCAAAGGATATAAAGATGTTTGTAGAAACTAGAAGCAATTCTGCTGAAATATTTAAATTAAATTTTCAGCTTGGGGGTGGAAAAATAGGATCTCTGTATTTTTCTTCAGAAAACCTGATTTTGAGAATCGAACCACTTTATTTCCTAGTCTTGCAAATGCCCTTCAAATGCATAGTTATGTTGTGACTTCAAAAGCATCCTGTATTTTAAATATGTTTCTCCTGCTGCCTTGAAACTGCAGTTGTTCTGAGAGGAGAAAATGCAATTCTGTTTTGGAGACCTATCGAAGGAGACTAATTTTAGGCACCTGGGCTTGAAGTTTTGAGCGATGGGATTACCTTGGTAGGAACAACAGCAAAGCCCCAAATCTGGGGAAAATAACAAAGCAGCAAGATTTTCTGAAGGAAGGACAATCCAACTCCTACAAAACCTGCCAAGGATTACTGTAAAGCAATAATTAATGACCATTGCTGCTGGGTCTCTAACTGATGCAGGGGGAATATTGATATAATCCTATTAGTGTGTTGCTCTCATTAATGTACTTATGTCAATTAGCTGAGCATTTTAGCAGAAAGGTGAATTTATGATTTTTTTTCCTCCATCCAACATAGATTTCCAGTGCAAAAATCAATTTTGAACAACCACCAAAGATCAAGGTCCATTAATGAATCTTATCTGACACTAATGTTGTCTAATTACATTAAAATGTCACAACTAATTTAATGGCAGCAGAGCTCCCTGCTCCACAAACAAACACAAGTTTGGCTACATTTCTAAAGAATTTAATGTTTGAACATAAAATAATGAATGGAAATTCCAGTTTTGATAATTTTATGCATTTCTGTCATTCTTAAGTGTTTCAAAACGAAGAGTGAGAAAAACCTGGTCTCAACAGAACATTTCAGGCTCTAAGGAGACCTTAGAGCACCTTCCAGTTCCTAAAGGGGCTCCAGTAGATCTGGGGAAGGACTTTTGACAAGGGCATGGAGTGACAGGACAAGGGGGAAATGGCTTTAAACTGACAGAGGGCAGGTTTGGATTAGAAATTATGAAGAAATCCTTGACTGTGTGGATGGTGTGGCACTGGAACAAGTTACCCAGAGAAGCTGTGGCTGCCCCATCCCTGGAAGTGTTCAGGGCCAGGCTGGATAGGACTTTGAGCAACCTGGTTGCTCAAAAAAGAGGGACCAGAGACTGCAGAGAAGATGCAGTGAGGGCTTTAATCACTCTGACATCAGCCTTGAAAATGAGTTAAAATAAGACACTGAACTGACAACTCCTCACACGACTGAGAGGGGCAAAGAGAACAGATCTTCACCTAATTCCCACTGGGTTTCTTTTCCTTCAACAAAACAAAAACAGCAGACTCTTTCACAGTTGCCAGAGCTGGAGCCTCAGTAAGAGATTATGAGGGATGCAGGCAGTGACTAAGTTCGGATACAAAAGCGTTTCTGATTGGTTTCCTGCAAGACGAAATTCTGTTATAAAACCTGCGACTCATTTCCCATTGAAAGAGTAATTTGGGAAACTGTCTCTCTTTGTGCTCTAACTAGGCAGCAGATGGCTCCAGATATGTTTTACTTGGTCCTATTGATTTCACTGCAGGATTTAATTTTATCTCTCAGCAGACCGGATTGAAATATGTGAGACGCTTTATTGGCTTCTGAAACGACAGAAACCTGCCCCAAAGAAGCTGCAGCATCACCAGCAGCACCTCCTTCCCTTGGGTCATGCACTTCCTTCCCACCTTCTCAGTAGCATAGTTTGGGTCCAGGGAATGTTGTTTGCAAACCCAGCCCCAAACACAGACAACAAACAGACAAAGGAGAAACAAGTGACTCCGAGGAAAAGAGGTGGGATGTGATGGGGTTTTTCTTTTGAAAGCCCGTCCCCAGCGTGTGCTTAATAAATAATTAAGTGCTGTTATTTCCAAGCTCAGACCCATTTTCACACAAATGCACTTTTAACTCCAGTGATTAAAAAAAAAAAAAATAAAAAAATAAAAAAAAAGAAAGAAAGAAAGGAAGGGATACTTTTTGCTTTTTTTGTTGATTCTTCTTCAGTGCAGCCCTGAAGCAATAAACCAAATTGACTGCTAAATTTAGACAAGAATACAGTCTGGCCTAGTCATCTCAGAGTCCATAAATTTATTAATAAGTGAGATCAAGACAAGTCAGGAGAGAACCCTTGAGATGCAGAGCTGCTACTTCTTTTACTGGGTCAAGGATAGTTTGGGATATGAAACACATATTGTACTCTCCAATTTACATGTCTAAGTCTGGATTTATTCTCTTAACTGCAAAAAAACTGCACTGAGGAAGAGCAAATGAGTGGACAGCCCTGAGCAGGACTTCCCCATGCTGAGGGGCTGCTTGTTCCAGACCTATAACTCCACACTTTGCCCTCTACCCTTAGGATTCCTGCCTTTTCCAGCGGTGTGTGGGTCACATTCTCTTTTATAAGTAGTATTTGCTTTGTGTTCCCCAGCAAAGGAGTTCCTGGGAGTGTATTTGAAGCCCTTGCTGACACCTTCATTTTTGTGCCAAGCAGGTGTGATGACTGATGCTCAGCCGTGTTCCCCACACAGTTCCCAACTTTTTTATCTCAGACACAGTGTGGGGGTATTTTGAACATTTTTCTGGGTAAGAAAACAAATCCATAGCCAGGAAAAGTGGTCTGTCTCCAGTGCTCCACAAATAAAGGTATTAACCCAGCAGAAGATCCACTGTATGAAAAGGTGGGAAGAGAAAGAGGTGGAATATGAATAGGGAATTCATTCCCTTCACTGGAGAAGGGAACTGAATCTCATCTTCACTGGGGAGGAGAACAGGTGTCACCTTGAAGTAGTTAATGGCACAGTCTGTCTTTACACTCTTCATGATGTCCTTGTACTTCACAGGTGTGGAATGGCACGGCAAGAACCTTCCTGAAGAAGTCTGGAATTTTCTCCAGGCATTAGACACCAGACTTGGTCTCGAGAGATGTCTTCCATCTCTCTCATGACCTTCTTTCCCCATTCAATGGATTTCTTCTGCAATGGCAATGCAGGTACAGCCAGTAGGGTCATAGATTTTGTCACAGTTTTATCTGTAACGCCTGGGACAACAACCCCATACGGGGCAGACCTTGTGTCCAGAGACTGGACAGTGTCAGATGAGGGACCAAGGCATTTGCCTGTCATCTCCTCCTCCTGTCTATGATGTTTTCTGCTCTCTTACCATCTCCTTTCATCTCCTCTTCTCCCACTCATACCTAGGGATTGGTGACTGCAGAGGGCTCAGCCTTGCAGAGGCAGAGTCTGCATCTGTAACAAGGAGCGCATTAAAAACTGAGAAAGCTAAGAGGAAGCTTGGAAGCCAAGGATGTGGGGGAGGAAAGGCATCAGATGAGAAGGGAGGTGGTCTGTATTACCTCTTCTTGCTGGAGAGCCTGTTTTGCTGCAGTAATGCACTCCTGCAGGAGTTGGTAAAGGCAAACAGGAATGGGTTGTGTGATGCTGCAGTTACTTTCTCTGGTGTTAGAGCTTGCACTCAAGAAAATTACAGCCTTTTATTTACTTCACAGGAACATTCCACTTTCATCTACTTTGCCATAACACTTGTGTGTCCATCACCTTTGGAGCTGGGGAGAGAAAGGCAAGAACTTGCTTCTGTGCTTAGAGCACAATGATCATGAAGATTTCAAGTCAGACTAACTAATCCAACCACTTGAATTCACAGCCAGACCAGCACGAGTCCGACTCTCCTTCTCCAGGTGGCTTCAAAGAGACTCTAGCTGAGTAAAGGGAGCAGGACTTGACCCCCAGCATCACACAAGAGGATCAATGTTTGCTTCTACTTGGCCAAAATTCCCTGTGAAATGTGTCAGCACCAGTGTGGGTGACACACCACTGTGTGAAGAAACTGGGACACACTGAACACCGCTCTAACAAAACCCTGTTGCCACCACACACTGTGGGTGAGAGCCAGCCCCTCAGATCCTGCAGCCCCAGATTTGTACTCCTGTCCCAGTACACACCAAGCCTGAGGGGTTAAAAAAAAAAAAAAAAAAAAAAAAAAGGAATTGCTACAGTTCAGTTCCAGACTTCTGCCTTAAAGGGGTAAGGTCTTTATCTCGTTTTTCTGGCTTCAAAAAACAAATAAGAGTGTGACTACATTTATACCCTGTTTGGGATGGAAAGCCTCCTTTGAACAGGTGGATCAGTTATGGATGGTTGGCACTTCTTGAGCAGCCCCCACAGTTTTCCCCTACATTGCATCTCAAGGCCTGGATGCCAACACAGCCCCACGCTGGTGTCTCCTCACTGCATGCCCACCCTTCGTCCTTCCCATTGCTGCCTGTGCTGCTCCTCCACACATTGCCTTCTTTTCCTCTCCTCTGTTGTGAAGCAGGGTTTCCTCAGGTGGGATTTTGCCCTTGGCTAATGGGAAGAAGAAACACAGCTCCACTCACATTCCCAGCCTACAGAATTGAAGTCAAAGCTCATGCAATCAGAAAATCATAGGATGGATTGGCTGGAAGGGACCTTTGAGATCATCTGGTTCCAACAGGAGGGTTAGAACGAGATGATCTAAATGGATCATCTAGGTGGATGGTTGGATCTACCTCATCCCTGGCCAGATTATTCTTGCAACCTTCCACTAGACCAGGTTGCTCCAAGCCCCATCCAGCCTGGCCTTGAACACTTCCAGGGATGGGACAGCCATGGCTTCTCTGGTGTGCCAGGGCCTCACCACCCTCACAGCCAAGAATTTCTTCCTCACATCCAATCTAACCCTGCCCTCTGTCAGTCTAAAGCCACCCCCCTCGTTGTATCACTCCATGCCCCTGTAAAACTGTCTTCCTCATGGACATTAATCAGGTGTTGCTCATTAAGCCACCTGCTCCCAGTGACTGAGGCTGCCCTCAGTGACCTGTTTCACAGAAGCTGATAGAGACTGATATAAATTACAGCTCCTGGTGTCAGTAATACCTTTTGCACTGGTGAGGAAAGAGTTTCTGTGTAGAAACAGCTACTTAACAGTCTTGGGGATTTTTTTTCTCCCTTTTCCTTTTAAATTGCTCAAGTCCAGCACTCTACTGAGCAAGGAGGGGACAGTCCCCCAGAAGCAACAACTGCCACCTATTTTCACCAGGAGCACTTCTCCCATCTGCTTGGCTATTCTTCTCAAATTGCTGCCTAATTTTCAGCATAAAGAGTGTCTAAGGTACACGCTTCCCATGATGGCAGCTTTATTACAAACCTGCCCGAAGAAAAAAGAGCCTTTGTTGTTTTAATTCCTTGGAACTTCTGAATTCAGCTTCCCCAGAAAGACATGCACAGAAAATGAAGAAAAAAAATTGTGCTATTTTAAAGAGTGCCCAGAATAAGCCTTGGCACACATTTTCTTA
The DNA here is from genome assembly GCF_003031625.1 of Empidonax traillii. Classification (NCBI taxonomy): domain Eukaryota; kingdom Metazoa; phylum Chordata; class Aves; order Passeriformes; family Tyrannidae; genus Empidonax; species Empidonax traillii. Next base: position 428,801 of record NW_020956410.1, read on the forward strand.
TATATTTTTTTTAAATAAAACTCCCAAGCAAATTCTCACATTACTGCAATTAGGACATTCATCAGATACCCCGTATTTTGGACTTGCTGTTGGAATAAAAACTAAGATTAAAATAAATATATTTCTAGAGTGTAAATCGGGGATGTAATTCTCAAACACAGATCCTTCCTCAGAAAAACATGGAGCTTCACAAATGAGACTAACACTTGATGAGCAAGTGAAAAAGAAGGGTAAAAATAGGAGCAAAAATAAGCGGAGTAAACACTGCTATTTGTTTGACTTCTGCCACTACAAATCTAGGCCAGATGCAGCCCTGGATTTCCAGTCATTGAAGAAAGAGCCTCATATAAAGAAAAATCTATTTTGCAAAATACACAAGTGAGAGAGCTTGGAAGGTCACCAAGCCTAAAAACAGTTAAAAGCAGTCGCGTTTCAATTAAGTTGAATTGAAACAAACAGGCTTTAGAGAGGATGGTAAACACAGAAATGTTTCACTGAGCATTAAGTTGAACAAAGGGCATATATCTTCTGAAATGCCTTTTAAGGGCCATCTCATCCCAGCGCCGACACGAGACATTGTGCCGCCCCAACCTCCCAACTTCTCCCCACCCAGCGAAGCTCAGAAATTAAACAGTTTTATCCTCCCCATTCGAGGTTAAATTAACGGCGAGGGAACTATGTGGAGCAAAAGGGAGAGAAATGGCTGCACGGTATTAAGGGAGTTAATTATAGATGCAGATTAAAAGGCAAGACTGAGTGGTGGAAGAAAAGGGAAGAGTAACCTCCGGCGCAGAGATAGTGACATGCAGCAGTTGTCAGTCACCTAGCAACAAGTTTCCTATCCCTGCTGTGCTCTTTAATTCAGCAAATCTGCTCAGGATGTTGGGCTGTTCTCCTGACAAAACGCATTATGTAGTAGACTAAAGGATACAAAAATCCACTGTACACAACACTCTGCTCCCTATTGACCACTGATCCTTTCTCTCAACCCACAAAAGAGCCTTGCATAATGCTCTGAAAAGAGAAAAGTCTCAACAGAGAAAACATTTGCTTGTAATTGAGATTGACTACATAACGAAAATGATGTTCTTTTTTAAATTCAGCTTGTTGAGGCCACGCTTTTTGTCTCCTGGCTCTCAAAACCCATCCCTGCTGGGAAAAGGGGCAAACATTGTACAAACTCAAACCTGTGGGTTTTTTCCCTTCTTTTCACTGGAAGCACACACGCGCACGCACGCACGCACACGCATTTTGTGGCTAAATGGGCAAGACGGGCTCCTGAAGACCTAAACAAGTTGAAAAAAAAAGAAAAAAAAAAAAAAAGACCAGACAAATCAGAAAATCGTGGAGCATTTCTGTGTCAGAGGGAAGCTGCCTTCTTCTGAAGGGAGGCTGGGGTTTGGAGGGAAGAAAATGTTTTATAATTATTTGGCTAACTAAGAAGTACCGTTGTCTGTTTTGTTACCAAACCCATGGAAAAAGTTACAAGCAAGCTCGAGGATCACGGGGTCACAGAATGGCCTGGCTTGGAAGAGACTTTAAAGATCACCTTGTTACAAACCCCCTCCCACTAGATAAGGTTTCTGCAAGCCCCATCCAACCTGGCCTGGAATAATCTCAGGGATGGGGCATCCACAGCTTTTCTGGGCAACTCTTACCAGTGTCTCACCACCCTCACAGGCAAGAATTTCTTCCTGGTATCTAATCTAAACCTACTCTGACCCCCAGAATGCACCCTCAGACACTCTACCTCTGCCTTGAAGTCGTCACTGTGCTCTGACATAATGACTATCTCGATATGAAGAATAAACAACGGGGTGAATTTTAAAAGACCTAAATTTTGACACATGGACTACTGTGGTCCATGTCAGAAGTCTGGGTGAGTGCTTCTCACAGAGTCACTGCTGCCACCATGGGGAGGGGGCTGAAGCTGCCGGACCAGGAATGTTGGGTGTCTTCCTAAGACTTATTGTTTGGTCTCGAGTCCACAAGGCAGTAGAAGGAGAGAAGGCAATGGCAGAGAAACCACAGCCCCATCCAGCTCACACAAAAGCCCACAGAAAACTCAGAAGAAGGAAACAAGCCCCGTGAAGAGGAGTTTGAGCCCAAGTGACACACTCAGCTCCTCGGGATGGAAGCGTTTCGTTTGTCCCATTTGTAGGGCAGGGAAGGATCAGCATCCCTGGAGCTCCACAAGTGCAGATAATGGCAATAACTCATTACAACCTTTTCCATCAGCATCAACCAGTTGCCTTTGCAACTGTGCAACTTCAGGCAAGCCAGAGGTAATGCCCAGAGTTATCTGGAGTTCCTTGTGGAATAAGACTAATGAGGTGTGGATCAGTGTGGATCACATCCTTACATCCAACACTGAGACTGCAGAGGAGAGAGATGCCAGTGAGTCCCAGAACACAGCACATGTAGGGAATATCAGGAAAATCCAGCTGCTCTGGATAGCAAAGCAGGCTGCGCTGACAGAAGACCCATCACTTCACTGACTAAAGCACTGGGGGTGCAACTGGAGCAGCACTTTCCTTCCTGGGTGTCAGAACCACTTTCTTCTCACAGAATCACAGAAGGGGTTGGGTTGGAAGGGGCCTTTAAAGGCCATCTAGTTCCAACCCCACTGCCATGGGCGGGAACATCTTCTACTGGACCAGGTTGCTCAAAGCTACATCCAACCTGACCTTGGACACTTCCAGGGATGGGGCAGCCACAGCTTCTCTGGGCAGCCTCTGCCAGTGTTTTACCATCCTCAGTGTAAAAACTTCTTCCTACTACTTAATCTCAGATGATCATCTTTCAGTTTAAAACCACCGCCCCTTGTCCTACCACAACAGGCCCTGCTAAAAAGTTTGTCCCCATCTTATGCCCCACAGTATTGAAGACATCTGCCTGTGCACAAGGAAAGGCAGCAGTGGGATTACTCCCCCAAAAAGCTACACAAAACACTGCAAAAAAACCTTGGGGCCCCAAATAAGAGAAGATGAGAAAGGTGTTTGTACGATTTCTAACATGATGCTCACAGAACAGCATCGCTTGGGGACTGTAACAGGCCAGGGCTTGTTGTACCAGGTTGCTCTGAGCCACAGGAAGTTGGGGGAAAAAACTGCCAGTGGACATAGCTGATAATTTACGCCCAGATTTTGGGGTGGTTTTTTATGCTTGGTATGGCAGAGCCAGTGGCAAGCAGTGCGGGCTTTCCTTTGGGAGCACCTCACAGAGCAAGGATAATAGTGGAATAAAGCTTTGCTAGCAAGAGATGGATAATGCTGAGTTTATTCTCTGAAAGGTGTTTAACAATTTCTCTTCCATATCAATGCTTTTGCCAGTCCTTTGGTTTGTTTTTTTCGTAACAAATAACAAGTTGTGTTCTTTGTTTCCTTTCTTTCAGTAGGCACGGCTCTGAAGCTCAGGAGGATTAGTGTAAGCCATAACACAGAATATAAGACAGCCTGTTGAAATTATGGACCATTCACTTAAGAGTTGCACTCAATGATCCTTGTGGGTCCCTTCCAACTCAGAATATTCTGTGATTCTGTGAGAATTAAAGGATTGGGAAGGGCTGACATGAGTGTGTTGTGCACCCACAAACAAGAAAAAACAGACTTTTATTTTTAAACTTTTCCCTCTTAAAAAGGTTTGTTTGTTTGATAACAATAAAATAATTTTCAGGGTTTTTTCACCTTCTTAAGCAAAATCAGAAATTATTTTAAATCAGAAAATAAAAATTGCACAAAAATTTTGGAGAGTATTTCAACATATGAACTTAAGGGACAGAAGCTGGGAATAATCAGAAGTTAATGTGCAACAGTAGTAAAGGGAGTTACGTGAACCTCCCAAAGAGATGCTAAAACCCAGAAATAATAGAAGATTTAGAGCAATGCAATGAAAAAAAAAGAAAAAAAGAAAAAGGAGAAGATGTGAATAATTGTGATGTGGGTGAAACACATCTTGTTTTCTCCAGAAACAGTGTAGTGTTGGTTACTATAGAATTTAAAACCCTCTGTCACTCAAAGTAAGCTGACAGATTTCATAGGGCTGACAAAGAAAATACCCTGTGAAAGAGTCGGATCAGTCACAGAATGTGCAGGAGTACAAACTCCTGAAAAAAAAAAAAAAAAGACAAGTAGTAACTCCCAGTGCTATTTAATAAAAAGAACATAGAGAAAAAGACTATTTACACCTGTTTCTGGAGCTTTGTTAATATAGTTTGCATGGATATTTGTTTAAATTTTCAACAATAACAACTGGTCTAAATCCTGCCCTGGGTAGCCCATGCACAAGCTGTGAAGGGGACCTTTTCTCCTAAAAAGCAGGATTTCTTCTAAGCAGAATATTAATTTTCAGGTATAGTTTTGAGAAAATTTTTCTCTCAGAAAAGCTAAAATTAAAGTAGACACCGGGGTCAACCCGGAATAGTTGGATCACGTCCCACCAAAAATAGGAATGGCGAGGGATTCTCCTGTTGATATTTTAAACTTTTGTCCGTGCAAGTTTTAATCAATTAAAATGCATTATCTACCCTCTTAACTTTCTCAGAGAGGATTATCTGACATTTACTATTCACCAGTTTTGCTGAAAAGGTTAATAGTTCACGGGCTGAAGTTAGAAGTAAACAGAATTGATCACTCCTAATGCCTTGGCTGAAACGGAGGGGCTTTGTGTTGACAGGCTGGGAGATGTAATGAGCCTCTAGTACATTCTTAAGGCTTGTTTCATTTGCTCTGTGAATGGGGAAAGTAAAATTATAGTCTATAGGTGTTTTCCATGGTCCTTTCATAAGCAGGCCTCCTGACACCAATTAAAGAGATTATGTCATCAACTGAAAAGAAAGCTATAACCTTGTATGTTAATGCCGTGATTACTTAAGACAGGGTCACTGGACCCAATAGAACAGGGAGTGACCTTGGTGAAATTAACTTCGGAGCTCAATTCCTAATTAACTGTTTTCAATGAAAGAATGTGTGATTTCAGGCTATTGGTTAAAATATTCACTTTTTTCTGTACAAGGACTTTGCCACCAGAAGTTAGTCTCCAGCAGCATTAAAAAAAAAAACCACAACAAAACAACAAACCACCAAAAAAACAACCAGGAATAAGATTAGGAAATGGCAAACAGCATGTCCAGAGCTTCATGAAAGCAGATATTGTCCCCTGGATGTTTTGCCTTGAAAAACCCTATTCTTTTGAGGCTTCTTCGCCCACAGTGCAAAAATTACAATCCTCAGGAGGAAATGGCACATTTGAGCACACATCCAGGACAGGCAAAACTGAACAAAAAAAAATGTATTGAAAATACAAGTCTACTAAGAAGTAGCTATGTATAAAATATAAGCATATATTTATAAATATTATAAAATTGCCATTTTTAAAATGTACAAAAATCTGGCTGGGGAAGCTGCATTTTGCAACATTGGAGGAATGTGAAAAGAAGACAGGGAACGATTTTTATGCAGTTCTCTCTCAGGTAAGGGTAGTGATGTTCCAAAACGACTGCAGATTGCCAGAGCACTCCTTGACTTTGTCTGAGCTCAGCACTGATCTGGTGGTAAAAAAAAAAAAAAAAAAAAGTTAATTTACCCTGTCAGCCTTTTTTTATTTTCTTACATAACTTTTTTAGGTGTAGTCCAGGTCCCATTCAGACTGGGTGTGCAAGTACTGAGGGTGATGCTAATCCAACACTCCAGCAGACAGCAAACTCCCCTTCAAGAGTGTTAAAAAGTTAATGGCAACTTCCTTCCACACGTGAAAAAACTTCAGACCTGAGCTACCCCTATGAACAGGTTCCAGTTCCACAGGGCTGGATTTCACAGAATCATGGAACAGTTTGGGTTGGAAGGCACCTTTGAAGGTCCAACCCCCACGCTCAGCTGTGAGGGTTTACAGGGTTAAATGTTTTACAGGGTTAAATATTATGTCTGTGCCGGCTCTGAGCAGTGTTTCTTCCTCTGAAGGCTGTGAGCAAGGAAGCATGGTGGCTCTCCAGGGTGTTACACTGTCCCCAGCCCAGGATAAGCCGTGGGGCTCTGGATCTGCTTCTGCTACAGAACTGGGAGATGGAGCCAATTCCCCTCTGCTTGCTGTGATGGGATGAACATCAAAGTAGGTCAAGAAAGGGAAGCAGGAACCTCTCCCATATGCCCACATCTAACTGAAGAAGAAGTGATCAGACAAAATGCCCCAGAGAAAGCCCAAGGTACTTGGTGCTCAGAGACAGCAGAGGTATCCATGTGCCACAGGCAAAACCCCAAAGGGAGCCTGTAGCAAAGCCAAGGATGAGCCAGCTTCCTGGAACTCCATCTCTGTTCACAGTCCACATCTGTGCCAACCATAGAGCATTGCTGGTTGACCACTGGGCCAGCTGCTCCTCTCCTCACGTGCAACGAAAATCTGCCTGGGCTTGGACACAGACATTCACTGTTCATGGGAACACGCTGAAACACCAGAGCGCAGAGAAGTCTGTTCCCACGGTCTCCAGGTTGTTCAGCAGCGTGTTCCAATGGGGATCCTGCTCTAGGAGACAGCTAAAGGGATTGGCATTGGGAATTAAACTGGTGAGATCTGTCAAACAGTGCTGATACCTTCCTGGAGACACGGCGTGTGGATGGGAAGGCGTCAGTTAAACATCGAGATCTGTGAACCTGTGACCGTGTATTACATGTGACACAAAACAATCAATTCACTTCAAATCCAACCAAATGTGGGCTGCTGCTTTCCGTAAGAATCAAGAAAACAAAATCTCCTTTGACTTCCTGGCTTTATTTTTAATTCCAGGGCTAAAACATCCCTCTTAGGTAGGGTAAGAACGTAATCAAACAAGCCCCAGGGTTGAATATCACCCACCTCCCAGAGCACACTTTGCATAACCACCTTTCTCACTCCAGCCCCTGGCAAATAAATGGCAAAGGAGCAGTTGGTAAATTTGCTGAAAGGTGTAATTAAAGGTGATAGGGACATTCTGCCGGCTGAAAGTCGTGTATTCTTTACTGCTTGTTTGTGGAGGAGGGAAAAGAAAAGCAAAGGAAAAGATTTCTCCCTTCCCTGTGGACCACCCATGGAACTTTTTTGTCCCCTAATTCTGACACCAGAAAGAAAAGAGATACTTGTTGCTCACAGCCATGCCTCGAGTTCTCATGCACGTTCCTACCCACACAGTCAGTTAATTGCAGTAATGTGCTGACTGAGTGAAAACAGGTGTTGCAACACCTGCATGTTTTAAAGCTGAATTTGGTCAGGAATCTGCATTTTCAGAGGGTTGGAACATGTGGTTTATACAGAGGTGCTGCTAAAGGGGCTGGGGCTGCACAGAACCACTAACTTGGGAAGGTTCATATCTTGTGCTGTGAAATCCTGCAAATTATTGATGACCAGAGCAAAGCCTGGACAGTGCCAGGAATTTGGCACGGGAGGGATTTCCAGAGTGGCAGTGGAGCCAAGCGTGTGTGATTCCCCTTTTCGCCCATGCTTAAGCCTCTGCCTGGATCTGACAATGATGCTCAGCACTTTAAGGATGCAGCTCCTTAGATAAGGCCCCTGAGCCCGCAGGACCGAAGCCAGCAGGCTCTGTGCCACCACCTTCACTGAAGAGCCAGGTCAGAGTGAATGAGGCAGCTTTTAGGGAATAAATATTATAGCTGCAAAGAACATGACAGCAACAACACTAAGGCTGGAAAGCCTCCTGGCACCGAGGATTTTCTAGGAACAGGGAGCAGCTTACAGGCTACAAGGGCTGAAGTGGAAGATCTGCTTACTCACATGAGTAAGGGCTACTAGCAGTAGGAGGGATTGCAAGATTAAGCTCTTAAGGAATGAAGTGCTAATGGGTGTGACGGTGAAGTGGCTCTGCAGTTGCTTTACACAGCTGAGGAGATGGCCCGTGACATGACACACTCAGCCATGCAAGCTTCATGTGTACGTGTCCATGTCATAATACCAGCAACTTGCTAAGTGCACATAATCCCTCCCACCAGAGACAAGGGGGTTACCTCCTCGTAAAAAGCATGTTAAGATCCTGAGAATATACACACTGCCTCGTGCCAACACTCACTCATACGTCGAGTCGTGTCGGGGGGGATGATCCGGGGTGAGATGCCCTTCCTTCAGCAAGAGCCCTTCCCACCACTTATCTGTGTCTGCCCTCACAGTAAGGGGTCAGAGCTGCAGGGAGAAGCTTGAAAACCTCTCTGTTAAATGCAGGAAGGTGATTCCTGCAGTGGAGACAGCAGAATGTGGCTGAAGCTTCAACTTCCAGGGACAAGGGCAGATGCTGAGGGTGTGCTGAACGGGGATTGTAAGGTGGCAAACCACTGAACGGGGTGGGGTGATATGTAAGGCAACTTAGAGAACTCGTTCAAATACAAGTGGAAATCAGGTTTTCCTGATGCTACCAGTCCAGAATATCCAGAAAGTAGGGTATTCAGGTATTCTCAGTATTCAGGCTGAGAATATTCAGAAAGTATTTAAAATTTGTGTTGTTACAAATTCTCTGTAAGCATGAGTCCAGCTATGAGTCCCTTTGAAGACCATGGCCATATTTCATGCAGTGCTTCAATTGAATAGTTCCATTTTGAATATTAGGTATTGTAGTAGTAGTTGTACTGGTAGTTATAATTTATTATTATTATTATCATCATCAACACTACTCACATCCAGCCTGATCATACTTTCATAGTCTGTAAATAAAGTGCTGTATGATTTCATTTCAGCTTACTACAGTTTTCAGCCCAGTGATGCCAAAGCTTTTGCTGGTACTTGCCAGCTGCCAGCAACAACAAAAAGAAATGTTTTTTTTACCCACCCTGGGTGCCCTGAGTTGCCTATCTGGAATGCAGTACTTCCACGGGATATCTGCTGTCCTCGACACACAGGCTAGGAACCCATCACAAGGGAAATAACTGAATTACTAGTATAAATCAAAACATTTAGTTCAAATGCTTTATAGCACAGAAAGTCAATGGAAGGCTCTAAACATCTCCCCCAGAAAGCAGATTTACCCTGTAGTGATTGTGGAATAAAGTTTTCTGTGGGGAAATGAGAGATGAGCACCAGAAATGACTGACATCCGTTTCCTTCCTTCTGTTGTGGGCTATTTTCAGAGATGGCTGACAATGTCTTTCCTTCTTGCTTCTTCTGAAGTCCACTCTAGCAAATAGAGAATCATAGAACTGTAGAACTTTTTTGGTTGGAAGAGCCCTCTAAGATCATTGAGTCCAACCATTACCCCAGCACTAACTCATGTCCCCAAGTGCCACATCTACACATCTTTTAAATCCCTCCAGGGGTGGTGACTCCACAACCTCCCCAGGGCAGCCTGGTTCAGTGACTGACAACCTTTTCTGTGAAGGAGTTTTCCCTAATATCCAAAATAAAACTCCCCTGGCACAACTTAAGGCCATTTCCTCTCGATCTGTCACTTGTTACTGGGAGAAGAGCCCGACCCCACCTGGCTCCACCCTCCTGTCAGGGCGTTGTAGGGAGCGATGAGGTCCCCCCTGAGCCTCCTTTTCTCCAGGCTGAGCCCCCCAAGCTCCCTCAGCTGCTCCTCATCAGATTTGTGCTCCATCCAGACCCTTCCCCAGCTCTGCTCCTTTCTCTGCACACTCTCCAGCAACTCAATGTTTTTCTGGGAGTGAGGAGTCCAGAACTGATCACAGGATTCGAGGTGTGTCCTCCCCAGTGCCCAGCACAAGGGGACAGTCACTGCCCTGGTCTCACTGGCCACGCTATTCCTCATCCAGGCCAGGTGCCATTGGCCTTCCTGGCCACCTGGGCTCACACTTGCTCATATTCAGCTGCTGTCAACCAGCACCCCCAGGCTGACACAGGGATTCTGTGTCTTCCTGAGCTGAGTCCTGCCCGTGGACAAGGGCTGACAGCAGCACATGCCACGGGCCTGCCTATTTCATGGCTGGTGCCTGGAGAGGAGATGGAGCCCGAGTCAGGCTTCGCAGGTCGCAAGAGCTGGAGCAGCCAGGGCGAACTTCTCCTGACCTCTCCCTGATCTGTCGGTGTTTCGAGCGTGAAACCTCAGGCTTTCACACACCACACGCTTTCGTTCAGTCTTACGGATGCTTTCACGCTGCGATTGTTCCAGGTGTCTCTGCTCCCATCCCCCCGGGGGAGCGATGAGCCAGGCACAGACAAGGCATCTTCTGCCAGCGGTTCCGTTGCTGCTCTTTGTCGCCGCGCTCCAGCACTGCTCCTCTCAGCCTCGCTGTGCTCTTTTCACCAGCTGGGATTTTTTTCTTTTTTTTTTTCCCCTGACAAAAGGAGCTGGAGCCCTCTTGTGTTGAGTTCTGAAGCTTGCAACCACCCCTTTGGAAATCCTTCCCGATGAAGCCACGCCGAGCTTCACTCGGGATGCTGTGGGCGAGCAGTTATTAATAGGAACCCGTCTGTGCTGCTTGCCTTTGCTTTAGTAGCAGCATTACATGTAACAGTGGGGCAAAAGAGATTTCAGCTTCAAAAGCCACAGACTGAATTACAGAAAGATAAATAACAAAATGTTATGATGTAAAACCAGCCTACCCTAATCTCATTACTCAGTCACTTCCAGGGATGGGGCAGCCAGAGCTTGTCTGGGCAGCCTGTGCCAGGGCCTCACCAGCCTCACAGTCAAGAGTTTCTCCCTAATATCCAATCTAACCCTCCCCTCTGTCAGTTTGAAGCCATTTCCTCTCATCCTGTCATTTCAGGCCCTTTTCCAAAGTCCCTCTCCAGCTCTCTTGGAGCCCCTTTAGGCACTGGAAGGGGCTCTGAGGGCTCCCTCAAGCCTTCCCTTCTCCAGGCTGAACAATCCCAATTCTCTCAGCCTGGCTCACAGCAGAGGGGCTCCAGCCCTCTCAGGATCTTCATGTCCCCAGTCTGGACTCACTCCAACGGGTTCACTTTTTTATTTCCCAGTGCCTAATTAATAGGATACAACATGTGCCAGCTACGTAGGGAGCATAGATCAGAAAGAGCAGTGATGACCATAGGATTGATAAATCAATCCCTGTTCACACCTGCTACAGACCTGTGCAAAATGACTGATTCCCACTGATTTGCACTCAGAGTGAGTTTCCCTAAACCTGAGATCTTTCAGGATGCAGCTATGGTAGAACAGCACACGCACCTTGGAAGAGACAACACATTAATGGCTGAGAATGCCTTGGATTATTTGAAACTGATGTAAATTTGATGGGTTTTTTTCCCATTATTTTTATTTACAAATTAGGTTTTTCTGCCCCATTTAGTGACATCAGCTTGACAGTGAAATCTGATATTGAAACCACTTCAAATATAAGCATCAGTATTTTATTTTGAGAACTTATTACTTAAGCAAGTACAATCATGTCACTTTGTTCAACACTGGGGAAAACCTCAGATGATATTTGCTTCAGGTTCATTTGTGGGGAGATATTTTTATTTGTTGTAATACCCTTCTGGCAGAAGCTGCTATAAAGCAATCTATAAAATCTATTCCATCTACCCAAACATTTAAAACTGTTTTCATTGAACATTTAAAACTGTTTCTATTGTCATTTAAGGTATCCTAAAAAAACCCCCTGTAACTGGTGCTCTTAAGTTCTATCTACAGGCTTCCAGCTGTCTCTGGACAGGGATCTTAATTCTAAATTGTGCCTTTTAAGGCCATTTTATTAGAAGATATTATTGATGTTTTTTGTTTCTGTTATTTGATGCAAATTCAAAACAATATTTCACAGACTTGTGAGATGACAAGGTCCTTGCTCTGTAATGCTCACACTCCAGCTCAGAGACCCATGATCCATGGAACAACAGGAAATATGTGGCCTTGTAGAGACACACTCCCCGTGAAAGTAAGTCTTAAAATCTCCCACGAGGGAAGAAGTTTGTAAAGAGGGTTTTGAAAGCAGGGAAAAAAGAGAGGTCAGATTATCAGCGTGAGTTGAGCCCCCTCTGCCACCAATGCAAGGCGTGGAAGACTGAGATCTGCTCACTTGCAAAGGCACAGAGGCAAATGTTGGGCCTCTCTCTGCCTTCCTTGCACATCATCATCTCTCCTGTCCCCATGTCCAATCCAAGAGCACGTGTTTTGTGGGTGAAACAGAGAACCAAAGCCAGCTTTCCGAGCCCCTAGCTTGTAAGGCAACACAGGGATGAGGCTTTTTCCTCAAAATTCAGGCATTTCAAGATGCTTTCAGTTGTTCTCTTGAAAAACAAGTATTAATAAAACCACCCCAAAACCTTAATCACTAAAAAAACACACCTGTCTACATTTGGTTGGCAACATAGATATATTCAGTATAGGTGAAAGTCAAGCTCGTTTTTTTTCTCCATTTTACTACTTGGTTCTCACCGTGTGTCAAAGCGATATAATTTGCTTTAGATTATGATCTGCCACAGAAGCGTCTTCGGCGAGAGATGCACTTCCTCTGCTTGTGGTTAGACACGACGCCCACAGACCAAAATGCTCCTTCGTGGCTCCAGACTTGCAGTAACGACAACCGGGAGAGGCAACTGAGAGGGGGAGAGTTCCTAATACCTTATGCAAACAGCAGCTGCGTGTCTGGGACGCAGGGCGGCCCAGCGAAGCAAGGAGGGAAGGCTCTGACAGCAGACATTACAGTAATGTACTCTAATGGGACTTGCTGATTTGAATAAAGTAGCATGTTAAACACTCCACAGCCTCTCCACTGTGTGCCATGACCCTATTTACAACTCCATATTTAAAGGTATTTGCACTCAATACAATTTGAGACAAGCCGGCACGCCCACATTACAGTATTTTTCCATTTGTTTTAGTCTTAAAAATTTAAAAAGGATACATAGAGACTTCATCCCTTGGTGGAAACCTGACAGCTGTGAACAAGCTTTGAGGCAGCATTCCCATCGTTTACCTCTTGGATGCATCTTTTGAAGGGAAATGTTTGTCCCAAGCCCAAGGTCAGCACAAAGTCACCTGTCACTTGTTAGAAACACAACTGACCTCAGGAAATAGCTACGCTTGGGTTTGTAGTCGTCAGAGCAACAGACGTGCTTTATTATCCGTTCGTAATGAAAATAAGCAGATATTAATAACCTTACTACCAATAACCGCAGAGAAACATAACCCATATTGTAAACTCGATGTTATGCCTCAGCCCAAGGCCCTGGTGAGTGTTCCAACTGAGTCATAATAAAAACAGGTGATGGGTAGCATGATAATGAATACATTAAATGATTACAATCTACTACTCCCTTGACCTCTGCAGTGGTTTGTTCTTCAAATCTTGTTTGCAATCTCCTTCTGCATTCAGATTAGAGCATCAGTTCTTCCTTCTGCTGCTGCACAACCCCTGTCCCCAAACATCTCCCTCTTCCACCTCCACCTTCTTAAACATGGTTGGCTTCATCATCCATGTGCCAGGTGCTACCTGGATGGGTTGGGTGCTGTAGACACCTCTCCTGTGGGGAGCTGATGGAGCTGCTCCTACTCAGCCCCTGTGTTGCTGCTCTTGGCTAAGAGGAAAATCAGACCCCAAGGGCCTGATCCTTTTCTCATCCCCTCCAATCGTTGAGATTGCAGCTTGCATTTGTTGAAGGAGTCATGGCTTCTTTAAGCTGCAAATGTAATATGTAGTTTTACTTAAATCTTAGGTTTAACCTGAAATGCAAACCTTTTTTTTCTTCGAAGTGCCTTGACATAATTGTCCTTAAAATTAAGGAAACTTAAAATGAAAAATTCTCATAGAAATTAAAACAATATTCAATATTGTTAATGGAAAAATGGCTTTTAGAAACAGCTTAATTGCATCTATATGATTCACAACTTTCTGAAATAGTTGATCCAGTGATTATTCATTTATTTGTTTGATATTTATTTTGATCAAGACTTTTTGCAGCTAAATATTTCTCCCTGTTTTGCCTATAGACCCTTCTGAGCTCTGGGGCTCAGAGCTGTGTGCCATAGAATGATAGAATGGTTTGGGTTGGAAGGGGCCTTAAATATCATCAATTTTCAACCCCCCTGCCATGGGCAGGGATACCTTCCACTAGACCAGGGTGCTCAGAACCTAATCCAACCTGGTTTTTAACACTTCCAGAAATGGGGCACCCACAGCTTCTCTGGGCAATCTGTTCCAGTACTTTAACCACTCTGTCCCCTGTGTGTTGTTCTTAAAGAATCTCTTGTGTTGTCTCCCTGTTCCTCAGACACTGGTTTGATTGCGAAGGTGGAATCTGCTCCTTAATTATTTGACTGCATTTTGCCTGATTCTTTCCATTTACCACACCAGGAGCTCAGGAGCGCTGCTGGTGGGGGTGTGTTCCTGCACGTACATCCAACATCTACTGTGTAGGTCTAGAGATTCCCTAAAATCCTCCACTGGATGTGTGGATTTGACTGGTGCACACAAATCCTTCCAGTACTGATAGGAAGAGGGCGGACAAGGAATTTTCTAAAGGGCATGTAGTGATAGGACAAGGAAGAATGGCCTTAAACCAAAGGAGGGAAGGTTTAGATTAGAAATTAGGAAGAACTTTTTGACTGTGAGGGTGGTGAGGCCCTGGCACAGGTTGCCCAGAGGAGCTGCAGATGGCCCATCCCTGGAAGGGTTCAAGGGCAGGTTGGACGGGGCTTGGAGCAACCTGGGATAGTGGGAGGTGTCCCTGCCCATGGCAGGGGGTTGAAACTGGATGATCTTAAAGGTCCCTTCCAGCCCAAACTCTATGATTCTGTGGTCCTAATTTGATGGCTGAGGGTTGTCTCTGGTGACAACAAATGGGTAACTCTTGCCTTGAGATGATCAATGTGGATCAACACGTTGCTGAAACCTGCTGACCACGGCAAAATAAAGGAGCTCTGTGTGCGACCTTTTTGCCCCTTTTGAGAGGTGAATATAATCACAAGCCTGCACCACCCATCACAGGATGCCATGCCATGTGATATGAAGATGAAGGGGAGGGTTAACAGTTTGGCATGGCCCTTGCAGCCAAGAGCTGGGCAGGACCACACAAGAACCCGTGGTGTGGCAGTCGCCAGCTGCTCACAGCTTTCTGCTGCTCCAGGAGCCTTCTGAAGTGAGCAGTGTGGGATAGGATGGCAGGCAGGATCTGGCAAGGGGGCGAGGGGGACAGCCTTGGAGCCGGGGAGAGCTGTGACGCTGCGCTGCAATGTCACGAGCTGCTACTGCTCGTAGGGCCGTGGAGAATACATGAGAACTGACAGTGAGGTCAGCGAGATAATCTGAAGGAGCTAAAGCAGCTGGAAACCTGGAGAGAAAAATGACAAGTTCTTTTGCACTTTTTGAAGCTGAACCTTATTTACTTCTGGGGACAGATCATCTGAAGGACTGATCTGCACTAAGTTAGAAATTCCAGGAAGGTAAGGGAGCATCCCTTTAGGAACATGTGGGGTAAAGAGTAGCAGAGGAAAAAGAGGCAAGGATAATTTTGGATCTGAAATCAGTCCTACTGGAATTTTTCTTTTGATTTAAGGAAATATGCAGAAGATACCTCATTGGTAAAAAAAAAAAAACAAACATCAATACAACCAAATGTATTCATGCATGACCAAATCTGAAGTGTAATTTTCTCAATGACACGACAGTCACCCTGGGTTTTTACGTGCATATATGGGGGAGGAGGGAGACAGCAGTCAGCCAGTAGCTCCCCTGACAAGGCAAATGTTTCATCTTGCATAAACCCAAGCAAGGTAATTCCTCTCTTGCCAGTGAGCCCCTGGTTCACAGCACTCTGTGGGCGGGTGTTACAGTGAACGGGTGAGGTTGGACAGAGAGAGACAGTTTGCCAAGTGTCCCAAGTTTAAGTGCATCCCGTTTTAGGCTCTGCAAACGCAGGAGTACAAACTGGCCCACGACGAGGTTTTGTGAATTGGACCATGAGTCATGATTAATTTATCAAGCTGTTCTAAATACATCAGCTAAAATAATGGAAATATAAACAAAAGTTATGTAATTCCTCCTTGCCTGTGCTCGGGCCCTGCTTGTGATGGCGGAAATATAAACTGAGCTAGAGCGTATAAAAAGATTTCCAAGAAAAAGCCTTTGTTTAATGTTTCCTATGCATCAGATATTCCACTTGCCTCCCAGACGCACATATTCCAAATCATGCTTTTGCTGTCCACAGAAAATTCCTCCACCTATTTATACTTTCAAATCTATGGTCTTACACATTAATAAATAGTAATGAAGTCCTGAAGTAAATACCACTGTTACGGTTTCACTGGAGATCTTGGTGACATTTATGAATATCTGCAGCTTTCATGGTTCAGGACACTGGCAGAGCTCACAGATTCTGTTAAACTTTATCATGTAATTGTACATGTGGTCTCTCTTTTGAAAGTTTGATGCAAAGGGCGGATGGAATATTTCCGTTGGGCCTGTGTTTGCCTGCTTTATGAAAAGCCATGTTTCTGTGCAGGTGTATTTTAGCTAAACCCACTGTTTTTCATCCCAGCTGACACCAAACAGCACACACATCGTCTGGACTTTCCCAAGCTATGGAAATACTGCTATCTGGTGCTTATTCACCACTCTGAATGAGTCATCCATTTATACGTCTGTCCATTTATACTCCAGGAGATAATGCAACAAACACTTATAGCCCTTGCACTTCTTGTGTATGCCTTTGTCTGTCAAAGGGATTACTGGATTTGGGTCCCTGTAATGGAAAGTTTAGCCCAGTGACCCAAGAAACACTTTCTAACTGAATGTTGTCGTTGCCCTGCTCCAAAAGGTGAGGGAGAGGAAGTTCACACGACAGCCTGGAACTGAACATTACATGGGACAGTCCTGGGCCAGGGATTTTGCTGCTGGGATAAGGCCAAGTTGAAGAGCTGAGGAGCATCAGCAACAATGAGTTTGAATTTGGCTTCTCTCAGAGATGTTTAAGTGAGCAAGAGAGCAAAGGACTTAGAATGGAAATTCATTTCAGCCTGAGATTCAGGGCTGGAACGGGGATCTCTGATCCAGTGTGTTGCTGAAAGCCCCCAGTTGTGCAATACTGCCCAACAAAGTGCAAAATGACACATTCTTCAGTAGACAGATTCCTACACATCCAGGATCTCACAGTTATCCAAAAGATGGGGAAGTGGGAGGGAATTCACTCAAGAGAACTCTTTCAAAGTACGTCTTTACTCCTCACACAACAGGAAAAATCCCGCTTTCTTTGGTCTCCCAAAGGTCCTCCCATCTGAGCAGGAATCAAACAGTTGCCATCCATCATCTCTGCTAGAACTGTCAGGAAAGTGATAAGCTCTGGATAAAATAACTGTTAAACTTTCCTTTTTACACAGTTAAACTTTCACACTCCGAGGGAGTCACATGCTCAGTCATCCCCCCATCTAACATTAGATTTGATGGAGGCCTCAGGAAAGCCAGAACAAGAGGAACTGTTCAGACAAAACTTCCTTGCTTTGTGTGCAGATGCCATGTAGATACATATGCTCCCAGTAACTCTCCTCTGGGATGATGAAAGGAACTTCCATCACTTGCTGAATGGATCCTGCCAGCTCTTCTGAAGCCCTAACACTGCTCACATTTAAAGCCAGCTTAAAGTTATTATGTGTTACCTCTATGGGAAACTTGTTACATCTGAACCTCTGGGAACAGCTGCCTTAATGCCCTGTCTGGTCAATAGAGACAAGAGACGTGGGATTGCCACTGCTGCTGCTGAGGATGAGACCTGGAAAAGAACAGCCAAGGCAAGCGGGATGGACTGTTATTGAGGTAGACACTCGATCCCAGAACTGGTGGGATTTTCCTTGCAGGCTGCAGGACGGCAGCTCTGAGCACACCACGCAAACCCAGCTTTTTAAGACAACCTTTAGACTCTCTCCCCTCCAGATTTCCAGGGATGTATTTCTACTGGCCTAAAATAAATGTAACAGGGAGGAAGGGAACGGCTTGCTGCATATGCCACAATACAGATCAAGTCAAGCGAAAAAGCCAGTGTTGGTGGCACATGAAAAATTAGCTCCCTGAAGCAAAGTAGGCAACGACTTATTTATGCCGGCTGGAAAAACTGCCTGTTCCACACGCTTGTTCCTCTTCTACCTATAGCTCTTCCCAGGCAAGGCAAGCCAGCCTGGTGATTTTGCATATCAAATCTTTTTCGTTGGTAATGTTTGTAGGTGCTGGGTGATGTGATTATGTGTGAGTTAAATCGCTGGGGGCGGTGAGTCATTGGTTAAGACATGTCACCCACCCCCAGCTATCATTCTGATAAAGGGAGGACAAGCAGTGATGAAACAATTGTGTACCTAAAGAAGAGTTGCAAGGTCAGGTTCTGATCCATACTTCATGGAATCACAGAGCCACAGAATATATTGAATTGGAAGGGAGCCACAAGGGTCATGATCCTGCTTGCACAGGGCAGCCCCAAGACTATCAGTTCAAGTCACAAAAGAGCACAATGAAGTCTGCTTACACTTAGCAGAAAACTGGAGAAACATTTTTGCCCTAGTGCCCCATTTCAGGGACAGAAGGGTTCTTGTGTTCTTGTGTCTGTACCAGCACCAGGAGCTTTTCCAGCAGTGAGTTGAGGCTGAGATTAAAGCAGCTGCACTGCTTTCCAGCACACACGGTGAGTCTGGCAGGACCCCTGCTACTGCCTCTGCTGAAGACTTTGTCCAACATGCACGACCCCAGCAAATGCTTCAGGTCACCACGGTGTGCCAAGACCCCCTCTGAGACCCGGGGCTGTGCAGGGACAGGCACAGTCCTTGCTGTGAAGACCAGCTGGTTGGTTTGAAACCCGCAGAACAGAAGCCAAGGGTATTGGGGGGGTGGGGGGGGTGGGAAGGGTAAGGGAAGTTGGATGTGCCACCTCTGTATCCTACTGAGGGAAAGGTAACAAGTGACAGGTTGAGAGGAAAAGACCTCAAGTTGCACCAGGGAAAGTTTAGATTAGGTATCAGGGACAATTTTTTCACTGGAAGGGTGGTCAGACATTGGAACAAGCTAATCAGGGCAGTGATGGAACCACCACTCCTGGAATTGTTCAAAAGGCTTTCGATGTGGCACTTGGAGACGTGGTTTGGTGGTGAAAAGGGTGGTGCTGGGTTAACAGCTGAGCTCAATGATTTTAAAGGGTTTTTTTCCAACTTTAACGAGGCTATGATTCTATGAATATTGCTAAAAATGACAGCTGGAAAAATGAATTTTAAACATCATTATGTGAACTCACCAAATTGGTGCACTGGTTGCCTTAATGGTTGGATCATCTCACTCCTAACCCAGTAATTTCTCGAGCTCTTCTCTTGCTAACTCCTTGTAATTACTCCCAATTCAGATAAGCCCAAAGGTAACAAAAATAACATCCTTCCCAACCTTTTTTGTTGTTGTTGTTGTTTTGCTTCTGCAAAGACGAGGTCTTTTAAAGGTCATATCTTGACAGAATTTCCCTTTTTACACCACCCCCCCCCCTCCCCGTGTCGTGCTAAAACAGATCATTATTATTGACCTTGACAACAATGCCTGAAAGGTTTAGCGACAATCTATTCTGTATCACCGAGCACACCAAACTGCTCTTACGAGCTGAGGCGCTCTCCGCGCCGCTCGGAGCAGGCGGATCGGCTGCTCCTGACAAGGCACGGAGTAAAAAGATTTAACGCATCCATCTGAACGCGAATTGGATCGTACCCCCCCATGACATGAGATCCCCGGCCCCAGGGAGAGCCCCCGCTCGGCTGCATTAGTCACTTGGAGTGGCTACGCGAAGAAACAGAGCATGACAAGGGCCGAGTTAACATCGGGGGCGTGGAAACGCCCAGGTTTCCCCCAGCCCCTCCGCTTTCCCAGGATTTTTTAAAACACGTAAAGCCACCAAACGCTTTTAAAGGGGGCTTGTTTGTTTTTTTTTTTTTCTTTTTGAAACCGCTCTTTTATTTTATTTTATTTTTTTGTTTGTTTGTTTGTTTTTGCAGCCTGCTTTGCGGAGGTGGACGTGTCGGGATGGATGAAGCAGCCGCGGGTGGCGAAGCAGCTGATCCGCTCACATTCAGCAGCTCTCCTATTGCAGACTCCGGTCTCGGACGTGCCAGTCCTCAGCCTGTGTGTGCTCCTACACCTGCTCTGGGGCAACAGGTTTCCCTTCCTTGAATCCTTTTCCTCCGAATTCTTCTCTTCACTGGTGCCCCCTCTAAAGTAATCAACAAAAATAGCTCTGCAGCTCTGTACTCGGTGAAGCTCCGGCCCAAATGAGTGTGCTGGTGGTGTCAGTGAGGGCAGGATTTCACTTGTTCAGTCTGAAACAGGTTTTGCCAGAATCCTGACTCTTTCCCCTCGAGTTATGGTGATTACTGGGGGAGAGGGGAAGGGAGAGCTAAGAACTATAATAGATAAAGGAATAAATAAAAAAAAAATCACAAAGCAGGAAAATGTGCGCTGACAGTTGTTATTCTGGTGGTTTATAATAAAGTGTGGTAAAGGAGGCACATGAAGAAAAGAAGGCAAGACAGAAATTAAGAGTTTTATTTCAGAGTTTGCATTTCTCTGGTTTAAGGGGTTATAAATAATCCTTCCTAAAGGGCTGAGTTACCTCCCATCATTAGTCTTATCTCCACAATGCCTGTTCTATCATGTTCATTTCAGGGTCAAAAAATTCACCTGGAAAAGCAGCAACACACAGCAGATTTCCCCAAGCCCAAGCAAGGAGACTTGTTTTCCAGCCCTTTCACTACTCCACCACTGGGAAGTCAACCAAAACTTTGTGCATTTGGCCTCAGGTGTCTTTCCCTGCATTATTGTGCTTAGAAGCAGCATAGAAGTGTCCTAATAACTCTTTATGACCCCTTCTGGAGATGAAGGAGTGTTGTCCAAGAATCAAATAGTTTTTGTTTCTGTATAATTGAATCAGCATGGCTGAAAACAACATTTGGAAAGGAGAGGGGCAGCTCATTGCAGCACAAGTCCCACAAGGAGTGGGAGTCCAGGGGAGGCCACAAAGGTGATCCAAGGGCTGGAGCACCTCTGCCATGGAGACAGGCTGATCTGTCTAGAGAAGAGAGGATTCCTCAGAGACCTTAGAGCCCTTTCCAGTACCTAAAGAGGCTCCAAGAGATCTGGAGAGGGACTGTTTAAAAGGTCATGGATGGAGAGGACAAGGGGGAATGGCTTTAAACTGACAGGGGCAGGGTTAGATTAGATATTGGGAAGAAATTCCTGACTGTGAGATTGGTGAGGCTCTGGCACAAGCTGCTCAGAGAAGCTGTGGAAGCCTCATCCATGGAAATGTTCAAGGCCAGGTTGGATGGGGCTCTGAGCAAGATGGTCTCGTGGAAGGTGTCCCTGTCCATGGCAGGGGGGTTGGAACTGGCTGAGAGAATCACAGACTGGTTTGGATTGAAAGAGACCTAAGAGATCATCCAGTTCCATCCCATGGGCAGGAACACCTTCCACTAGCCCAGGTTGCTCCAAGCCCTGTCTAATGTGGCCTTGGACACTTCCAGGGATGGGGCAGCCACAGCTTCTCTGGACAACCTGTGCCAGGGCCTCCATACCTTCCGACCCAAACTATTCCATGATTCTGTGTTTCTTCCCACCTGTGTGGAAACAAGGGGTAGAACTGGGATGAACATTTGCTTGTCTGTGCACACATTACCAAGCCCCAGTGTTTATGCAGAGAACCCTGGAAATCCCATCCTCTTTTCCTACTCAAAAGAGCACAGCGTTATTCTCACAATAAAAGATGTTTCTCTATTTCAAATTTCACCCATATGAGCTGGTTTGATTCCTGCATTTTAGTTTAGTGCCACAGAGTTGCTGCAGGTCCAGGAAATTCAGCTTGGATGGCTGGTAAAGCAAATTCCTGCTTCAGTCCTTTGAAAGGTAGCCTGCAGATCAATGGGGTCTTGGAAAAAACTAAGACACAAGTTATTTGAAATACAATCTCAGTTGGAATAAGCCACCCTGGGGTTCCTTTCCTGAGGCAGCCCCTACTTCCAGGTGTTGCTCTGGGAATGAGAACAAAAGGGGGAGGTAGCAGAGAATGAACAAAACCCCCCAAAAGTCAAGAAAAGAATGAGTAGGAAAAGAGAAAAGATTATTCATTCCATCACCAGCAGAACTCCTGAGCAGGGCATTTGTTCCTCCTGCATGAAAAGTCCTTCCTTTGCCATCCACAACAACCACCTGGCCTTTCTCTTGCCTTCAGCCCTTTCCCCCCCGTTTCGAGTGTAATTATTGACCCCAGGTGCTTTGCTTCAGCCCATCTCTGGTGACGCCCCCACTCACAAGTAAAGGATTGCAATTTGCCGGCCTCCACCGAAGTTCCTTTGTCCAAACCTCCTGCCCCGGGTGTAACGTTACACTGACAAGCGGCTCGGCACAATGGGAAGGGAAATAGAATTTACTGGGGGAGACAAAGGGTATTAGTGCTCCCCGCCTCTCACCCCAGGGGACCGTGCCGAGCTGACTGCGGGGTCTCTGGTGAGTGACAGCGGGCTCGGGGTGTGTAAAACCCCCGAGTGTGGCAGCAGTGCTGGCACACAGCTACACCTGCAGCAGCTCACAGCTGCCTGATGCGATGCTGCTTCGTGCTGCTACTTTGGGTAAACACTGCCAGTCCTATTTGAAGTTTACATTAATGAAAAATTTATCTGGTAGGGTACTCGGTGCCGATGGAGGGTGTTCAGCTCGGGCAGAGCTCACCCCTCCCTTCCCAGCCACTAACAGGAGGCTGCCCCATCTCTGCTTGACTCACACTGTGTGGTCTGGTCCTTTGGGCTTGGAGCTGCCCCAGACTTTGCTGATGGCAGCGTTTGGGATCAGGTGCAGTAACAGAAATGCTGTGAAAACACAGGTCTCATGGCACCAGTGATGCTCCTCTTTGTTTCGCTGAAGCTCCTGGAATCTGCCTGTTGCACCCACACGGGGCAGGACCTGTCCCTTTGTGGCCAGGAACTCTCCCCAGCCAGGGCTGATCCATGGCTGGTGCCCCTGGGCTCTGCTGTAAAACAAATTAACAGCGACAACAATAACGAGGGGAAAGTGAGAAATAGGATGATTTAGGTTTGCAGCTCCTGCCCTTTGATTTGGTTTGAGGCAGCAAGTCCAGGCACGGATGAATCAGGGGATGAAGGGAGTCTGAGTGCTCCCCCCTTAGCCCTGGCTACGTAGCACATATAGAATCACAGAATGGTTTGGGTTGGAAGGGACCATAAAGATCATCTTCAACCCCACTGCTATGGGCAGGGACACCTTCCACTAGAGGAGGTTGCTCAGGGCCCCCCCCAACCTGCCCAAGCCACTGCAAGCAAGGCTGCTGGCAACCACAATTCCTCTGCATCTAAATCCAAGGTGTCTCCTTTCCTTCCCTCCCAGAAAAATCCCAGTAAAAATCCCAGTAAAGAGAGTAGGTTTAGATTAAATTTTAGGAAGAAGTTCTCTACTCTGAGGGTGGTGAGGCATTGGAACAAGTTACCCAGAGGAGCTGTGGA
This sequence comes from Empidonax traillii, assembly GCF_003031625.1. Taxonomy (NCBI): domain Eukaryota; kingdom Metazoa; phylum Chordata; class Aves; order Passeriformes; family Tyrannidae; genus Empidonax; species Empidonax traillii. The sequence goes on from NW_020956410.1 coordinate 452,205, forward strand.
TGCCCCATCCCTGGAAGTCTTCAAGGCCAGGTTGGATGGGGCTTGGAGCAACCTGGTTTGGTGGAAGGGGTCCCTGTCCATGGCAAGGGGTTGGAACTGGATGAGCTTGAAGGTCCCTTCCAACCCAAACCATCCAATGATTCCATGATGCTACGGGGAGGGCAGCAGTGCTGAGGTTGCTTTCTCTGAGCATCCCTTTAGCAGCAGCTCACAGCAGACTGGGAGAGCAGCACTGCAGCTGGTGGCAGCTTTGCCGAGCTCAGCACAACACTCTGCTGAAGCCCCTCCTGCTGCTGCCTGGCTTACCAGTGCCAGAGCTCCCTCTGGCACCAGCGTGCCCACTGCTTGCTCTGGGATGCGCTGCTCAGGCACCCCCCTGCTCTTCCTGCAGATGCTTCTGACTCATGCTGATCTACCAAAGATTAGGGAATCCAGCTTTGGAAGTACTCTGAAACATGTGCTATAAAAGAAAGTAAATTAATTGAAGCAACATTGGTCCCAGCCCTATCAAGGCAGAAATCAGACAGAGGCAGGAGGAATGTCCTCTTTTTCATGGCTTCCTCTGACCCGCGGGCTGGGGGAGGAAGTGGGCAGATGTTTTTAGCAGAGACATTACATCACCCTCCCCCTTTTTTTTTTGTATTCTCCATCTGTATGAACTGTAAGACGTAAGTGGAGCCAAGAATAATTATTCCTAAAGAAATTAAGGCATGAGCACATGCACAGTGCCAAGGTGCAGATCACACTATGAGAGTCTTCCCAGTTTGGCTTCCCTCTGGGGCAAAGGCAGATCTGTCCCTCCTGCCTGTCTCCTCCACCTTCTTCCTATAAACCTGTAGAGCTCCCAGGACACCTGGCCATGCCCAGGACCATCTGTGCACTCACTGGTGTGGGGTGAGTTAAAACTGGGAACACTGGAAAATAATTGAGCGACACTTCCCTTCTTGGACATTTGAAACAAGTTTGACTGATGTTTGATGCCGTAGGTTTTTCTCCCATGGACAAGTTATTCTAAACTGGAAAGGAAGAGCATAAAAAAGTAATAAAACCTGCCTATCTCCAAACTGGACTTAATCCCAAGCAGCTGTAGGAAATGGACTCACCAGTGGCATGAGGATTCTATTCCATAGGAAGCCCTGACAAGGCTTTTGCCCATTTCTCCATGGTTTGCCCAGGCCACCCCACAACTACCCTGAGAGGTTTTCCTCAGCTGCTGAAAAGAGGAGAACAAAAATGGGTAAGAGGCTGCACTGCAGCATTCTTGGAGTTTTTGGGCTCTCCTGGATCCCAGACATGACAGCAGCCTGTCTGCTTGTCCCACCCCACTGCCTTGCACTGCCTGGCTCTCCCAGAAGAAGATTTTTATAGCCCAAGAGCAGAATTAGAAACGTCATTCCTGTGGAAACTCTTTGACATCTCTTGGTGAAGGAATTTGCTCAGTAAGAAGCATTGCAGATCACAGGTGTAGGTTTACCATATTGCAACATCCTGATTTTTGGAGCACAGTGAAATATGCAAGTTTTTGATCACAGAATACAGATTTTGCCTGTAGATAAATAAGAGACCACAAGCTTTGGACTGTTTATTGATTTTCTTTTTATACAATTTGATTTTCTATTAACTTCTTATTAATTCTATTTGTTTTTCTATAAACTTTGTTAGTTTTTCTATTTTGATTTTCTGTTTCATTTCCTCTGCTATTTTTTTCATCATTCTGCATTATAATCAGTTGAGATGAACAGACAGTTCTGGCCTCTTCCCATTCATTACATGGGATTGTTTTGGTTTCCATTAACTTGTTTCTCTCTTTGCTGCTTTTTGTTCTGGAAACCATACCCCGTCTGCAAAGAGAAAGAGAAGACAAGTGCAGCATTTTGACCCTGAAATTTTTGTCCAGTTTTCTACTGCTGAGATGTCTGGACCTCTTTCTTCATGCTGGCCAGATTTTCTGCTGCTCAGCTCTGCTGCAGCCAGACTTGGTGGCAGCATCCCAGATCCAGCATTCACCATTGACCAGGAGAACGAGGCCATCCTATTCTAGGACGTCTCCCTGAGAACAGGCAGACAATTATTTGAAGCACAGAAGGGAAGAGGGTGAGAAAACTTCAGTAGTGACAGCCTGTTTCACAAGCACTTAAAAGTCTCCTTTATGAACAGGAGATTCCTGCAGGAAAATCCAGTGTTCACAGCTGGCTGGAAAAATCCCTCAAATATTGTTTCCTTTGACTCTCCCTGCTGCAACAGTTGGGACTTGGTCTGAAATTCAAATTAACTTTTGTACCAAGCCTACAATTCCATTTTGTGCCCCAAAGCAAAATTTCCTGCATAATTGTGTGTATTTAGGTCACTTCTCCATTGTTTGCTTCTGCAAAGAAAATCGCTGATTTGCTAGTGGAGAAAATTCCTAATACAGATTTCAAAAGCACTTTTGCAATTAGAGATTGTGCTCCTAAATGAGACTGGAACACAGGCGTGGATTTGCTTGGGTAATGTCTTGAGACTTTCTATGTCTGTTTTTGACAGCAGTGACTCTGTTTAAACACAGAGCATATTTGATATTTATACAGGGCTAAGCTGGTTTGCCAAACTATATTAAAAAGAGTAGTTATCCTGTTTTCATACTTTGATCAAATATTAACCATAAGTATGCAGTATGTGCAAATATTAATCTAGCTAATTAACATTTAACGTAGAGATATAACACTTATCTTTTGCTGTTCTAAGGTTCTTTTCACTGCAAATTTTCCTTACATTAAGTTTTGTGAACTTCTTTTGTTTCCAAACTTCTGCCATGAGGAGTACTGGGTCAGTATCTTCTATTTGTCTGTCTGTGCACACCAGCCAAATGCATGGGCAGATGTAGATAAACATTTTAACTTGTGCAGGTATCAAATTAAACTAAAACATTCTGATCTGAGTGTAACGAAGAAGAAAGCTCTCCTGAAGGCTCACCTGAGGCCAAGGATCTACACGAAACAATGCCTGTATTTCTGTATCTTGCAATGAATTAGGGAACATGACTCAAAATTTATATTTTATCTACATCTTAGAGACTCACGGTCTGGTCTTGTGGCTTTATAAAGTCTTGTGGCTTTATAAATACTTTTTATGAAATGTTCTGCCAGAACAGGTCCAAACATCACGCAAAGGCCCCATCAGGGCTGTACTTCAGGGCAATGACACCAAAGGTTGGGCTGTGGAAAGCCAAAAGCTGATGCCTCATGTAGATTTCTAGGCGTTAATTAAAAAATCAAATCAAATCACCCCCCCCCCCCCCCCCCCCCCCACGAGACGCTTGCCAGGGACAACAAAGCATGGCAGATCCACCTCAGGATGCCGGGAGAGAGGGGAAAAAGAATCAGGTCAAAGCACACAATATACAAATCCTTGGGATGCCGTAGGGCACAGTATGCAACGACCTCAGACTGTTTTGAAAATCGATTACAGAAGGCCTTCAGCTGAATGGAGTCAATGACCCTGTATCTGCACGGCAAAGGAAAACAGCCACATCTTCTCTGAGCTCTCACACACGAGGATTCCCGGCCCAAGATCCTCGTGGTGGCAAGGACGGAAACAGGTCCCTCCCAGCTGCTCCTCTTTGGACCAGGGGAGGAAAAGATTGGCTTTCTTTATACATAAAGATTTGACTTCCGAGAGATCAAAACAGATGAACCCCAGTTTTCCTCCTCCTCTTCGAAAAAACATCACCAGCTGTGCCAGGGGTCAGGATGTAATAGACAAAGAACGTGTGTAATTCAGGAACTACAACTGCCTAATGAAATATATGTCAAAAGAGACAGCTGGCCTGAAGGCTTGGGCTGCCCTGCGCCTTTGTCTTAAGGTTTTCTCTAGCTGCAAGTACAGGACTGGTGAAAGGGGGTGAGTTTTAGCTGGTATATCCAATTGCCAGCCTCTCCTTTTTTTTGCACTTAAGGATTTTTTACTCCTGTGCAGTTACAGCTGTTCTGCTCAGATGGGGCGGGCTGTAACCAACACCCAAGAATGATGGGGGTTTGGTCCCAGGGAGCAGAGCATGCAGGCACAGGAGAGAACCATTGAGATTTGGGTAGCAAAGAAGTGGCAACACTGATACTCATGATGCTCCCAGCAGACGTAGGAAATGGAGTCTTGCTGTGTTACTCCTGGGAGAGACTCTGCTTCTGAGAGCTGTTTTCTCAGGAGAACCAAGTACAGCTTTTGGTGCAGTGACATGCACTGAGTCTGCTCACTCCATCAGTGCCTAAAGCACAGAAGGCAATGCTAACCATATAAAAACACTTCTAAGCTGATAAAGATGAAGGAATTGTATCAGTAATAGTGTGGCCAGCATGAACCATCCCCCTGTGCTGGGCACTGGTGAGGCCACACCTCAAATCCTGGAGTCAGTTTTAGGGGCCCTCACTCCAAGAAGGATATTGAGGGGCTGGAGCATGTGCAGAGAGGGGAACAGAGCTGGGGAAGGGTCTGGAGCACAAGTCTGATGAGGAGCAGCTGAAGGAGCTGGGGGAACTCTGCCTGAAGAAAAGGAGGCTCTGGGGGGACCTTCTTGCTCTCTGCAACTCCCTCGCAGGAGGGAGGAGCCAGGGGAGGGTCGGGCTCTTCTCCCAGGTAACAAGTGACAGATCAAGAGGAAATGGCCTCAGGTTGCAGCAGGGGATGTTTAGATTGGATATTAGGGAAAGTTTTTTCATGTCAAGCACTGGCACAGCCTGCCCAGGGAAGTGGTGGAGTCACCAACTCAAGGGGTATTTAAAGAAGCGCAGATGTGGCTCTCAGGGACATGGGTTAGTGGTGGGATTGGCAGTGCTGGGGGAATGGTTGGACTTGATGATCTTGGAGGTCTTTTCCAGCATAAATGAGTCCATGATTCAGTGAATTGGGAACGCAGTTGGAGACCACTGCTTCCACAAAACTACTTGTAAATGGGAGCACAGGAATTACATCACTTAAAAGCATACACTCTTGAAACACTGAGAACACCAGTCCACTAGACTAAGCACATTTTCCAGGAAATGGTGCAAAAAACTTTTGAAGTCAAGCAACACTGAAATAAAAAAAAAAAAAAAAAGGGGTCAGAAGTAGCTCCATTAATTTTCTTTGCCTCAGCTAACGCAGACTGTACGACTGTGTCTTCTGTTGTTTCTCTTTCTTCTTTCAGAAAAAAAAAAAACCCACAGCAACAGCAGAGGAAATGAATTGCGAGTTCCCTGCCACAAGAACATATGAAGGGGCTTTCTCTGAAGCACGCAAGGAGCTCCCTGGCTTCAGCTGGGACTGGATGTTCAGCATATGCTGCAGGGCTCTGCCAACGTGGGATCTACCAAGTAGAAGCGGGACAGAACGTCTGTCTGTGCACGGCCAGAGAAGCTGAGCCGAGGTGTTCGCACCACGGCGGGAATTCGCTGCCTGTAGGAAGCGTTCAGCTTTTTGGCAGGGCACACAAGAGACTCCAACCCCGCTAGAGGGTTTAGCCTGGAGAGAAAGAGGCTCAGGGAGGACCTTATCACTCTCTACAATGCCCTGGAAGGAGGTTGTAGCTGGGCAGGGCAGCACAGAATACAAGTGTGTTAATATTCCTAATTAACAGAGAAAATTTACAGAGAAGATGCAAGAGGGAATAAAACAATTCCCATTACTCTGAGGATTTTCAGACTTCTATGGAACACTCCGGCAGCTTCGGGCCCAAAACAGATGGAAAAGGAAGAAAAATCAAAGGGATGGGGTGTGTGGGAGAGGTGGCACAAGGAATGTGCTCCCCTGCATGTAAAGCAAGAGCGAGGCACAGGGCAAGACCCAACTGATCTCTGTGTACAGGGAATACAGAATTGGGCTAAAGGTTGTAGTTTACCTGGAAACCAGGTGATAAGGTGAGTACAGCCCCTTATCAAATTTTAATATGAAAGCTTTGTATTAGCTTTCACAAGCTAATACATATGTATAAGGAATGTATAATACATTGTATAAGGAAAGCTGTGCTGTGGCCTGGAGCAGGTTTATTCTAGCACTGAACTCATGCCCACACTGAGGTTTTTGGGTGCAGGTACTGAGACCCTCAGCTCAACATCTGAAACAGGGCAAGGTTCAGCCTATTGGGCAGGCACCTATCAATGTTTTCTAACAGAACAATAAAGTTTTCAATACTGAAGCCTCTGTAAGCTTTAAAAGTGTAAAAGCACCAAGTTAATATACTTCTGTAATTAAATATTTACATTATTTCAACTCATGCAGTACATTTAATTGATATTTTCACTAAAAGCCTTCTGCTTTGTTTTTTTTTTTTTCTCCCTGAAACTGGATAGTGACATCCCACCAGTCTCCAGTTCATTATTGGGAGTCAACAACAACCAGCTGGGGGATGACTTCACTTACTTTCCTATTCCAGTTGCATATAGTCTTCTAAGACAGCTAAAGGTGAGCATTTAAATGCCCCAAACACACAAAACATTGCAACAACAGCAAAGAAAAAGATCCAAAAGCACTCTGGGGTGTGCACTTCAGGATACTTACAGCAGGAAGTAAAACACTTTCAGGATTAAGACTGATTTAAGTTGACGGTGTCACTTCACATTCTTCAGGTAACAGACTACTGTATCCACGACAGGAGTGAGCACCACAAAAATAAAGAAATATTTAAAAAGATTTCTTGCATTTTGGAGAAGATAATTTGGATAAGCAGGAAATTAAGGGGAAAAAAAAAAAAAAAAAAAAAGAGGACAGGTTTGTCCAAATATCCTAATCCTCCTGTCCAGAACTTAGTCTAGGGACTCCACAGGTTATTTTAAAAACAGACCACAAAATCTTTTGTTTCCTTAAAAGCCTTTTTAAATTATTTTGTACTGCATGCCTGTAACGAACCCTGAATTATTTTGTTACCTTCTGATAGTTTATGGGATTGATATTTCAGAGGAAGGTGACTGTTCCCACAGAGTTACATTTGGTGCTCATGAGCCAGCAGCAAACTCTGACCTCCTATTTCAGAGTGAAGGGGAAGAGCCAGGATGCAGCTTCAGCAAGATGATACTTCCTAAAGACACTCAGCAGGACACTGGACAGTGTCACAAGCACTTCTACTAAAGTAAAGGGAAGAAAACTCATAGAGCTTATTGTATTTACTTCACATGTGCTTTACTGTACAAATAAACTCCCCATTTCAGATGTCTGCTCAGCAAGCCTTTAATTCCAGACAAGTCCAAGTGGCAGCTCACAAAGTTTTGAATCCTGTTTAATAGGATTAAAAACCTCTAGCAAATATCTTAAAGTGGAGCCTGCACCCCAGAAAAAGGTGCTAACTGGGAAGAGAAAATAAACCTGTCCCACAGCTGTGGCTGCTCAGTAGGACCTTAGAGAGGCTGCAGGGAGTTTTAAGCTCTCCCACTTCCAGTAAAAACATTGGAAAGCTTGCACGACAATTGGTGAGTGCAAATTAACTTCATCAGTGTATGAATTCTTGTTAAACTGATGCAGTCCTGCAAGCTCACAAATGAGAGCCAAGCACCAAGTTCACTCAACTCCCAGAGCCTCTTCTGTGTATGTGTGTTTGCAGGGATAATTGTCATATTATTTCTGTCATAGAATCATTAAAGTGGGAAAAGACCTCTAAGACCATCGAGTCAAACATCCAGGAACTGTAAACAATTCTTCTTGCAACTCTGCCAAATTCACCTTTGTTCCTTCAGAACATACTAGAATAATCTCTTACATTCTTAAAAATTGCTGAAAACTAAAAATGAAATGAGTTAAACGATTTAACTGGGCTTCAGGGTTCTGCTTCTTTTAAAATAACTCACATAAATGCAGGCTGATTAAATTCAGCCACAATGAACATCTGCAGTTAGCTTAGTGTTTCTATCTTAACTGCTCTGATGACATTCAAATTTATCATCATGTCAAGATTAAAAAATTATTAAATGAATCAGCGATGCAATTCAGAGGTGTATTATTCTTTGGCTTTGGGGAAAAATACATTAAAATGTAAATTTGCAGTGGGATGGGATAAAACATTCTTTTCATAAATGCTGAGCTAGAAAGGGATATACTTTGTCTCCCATGTTTGCTCCATTAATGTGAACCAAGACTAATAGTCAATCTTATCATAGTAATTCCAGTTTTTTACTCCACAGAAAATATTCCTTTATTTTGCTGGACAATTCAGTAGTTCTGATTTTTAATCCTGATAGGGATAGGGCTGAATCTTTAAGATCTTTTAAAAGACAAGTTTAATCCAGGTCTCAGGTGACAGAATCCCCTCCTGGCCCCTCCCCAGGTTTAATTTATTTAGTCCATGCCAGAATCCTTCCAGCTCTCTGCTGTCTATAAAGATTTCTGTGGAAGACAATTGTGAGCCTCACTGGCTCATACAGGCTCATTTTCTCTCCAAATCATAAAGGCTAAAACCAGTATAAATATTTATTTTAGCCTTCAGAATCCCTAAATTCTTAGAAATTACATTACAAAGATCCAGCTTGTATTTTCTACTACTGAATCTGAATCAGGCAGAAGTTAAAAATATATTTTGCTCCTGTGTGACATGGTTTTCCAAAAGTTGGGCATCCTAATCAATCCCTAGTTCTCTTGAAAACCCCAGACCAGGTGGGGAACGCCAGGGCTGAAGCCAAGCACATGCTGCTTTATGTTGGAATTTCAACATGTAAGGGGAAAAAAAAGTGAAAATGGGGAGTTTTATTATTGTGACTAAGAGTGATCAAAACAGGCCCTCAATATTCTGTTTCAATCTACCTCCCTTGAACCAGAAAACAGAAGGAGGCCTGGTAAGTTTGTAAATCAGGGACAATAAATGTGGGAATGGTTTGTAGCATTGCACTCAAATACACACACACGATGTCATTGCCTGTTTTATTTAGTGGAATCACTTTTGTAGATTAGAAATATTTCCAATTCCCGTTTACTCCAATGCAAGCCTCCACCATTGACAGGCGAAACGCAGTTTGTTCGACTGATTCCAAACCAAAAAGAAATAATGAAGAAAAAGAAGAAGAAAAAAAAGTACAATCTCAAAAGTTAAGTTAGAAACTAAGTTCACACATTTTCTTTGGGACCAGGAATCTGTACATAGTACAAAATATACATTTATTGAACTTTCTGTAAACACACAGTTTGAATTGTGTAAAACTGTAAATAGTGGGTGAACTACGTGGAGAATAATTTATTATATATTGTTATACATTCTACTTAAGGAAAATAGTTATGCTCTTGTATATTACTCTGTTAAATTTATAAATTCCATAATGAAGCTGTGTAATCTGCAAACATGCTTTTCAAGCTTAAATCTCTCCATTCGTAACACACATTTATACAGGTCATCAATGAAAAAAGTTACACTTTCCACAAAATAGATATAAAGAGGTCATGAATTTTCTAAAAAGACAGGCACAGCATGTCACTACAAACGAGACTCTTTATGATACGATCTGCAGTCAATTCTGTGAGAAGACAGGTGAAAACTCTCTAATTCAGCATGTTTGTACATGGTCTTAGTAACAAGACAGATGCTAGAACCCAAAATGTCTGCTTATAAAGATTTATAAAATAAGAAGGTCCTGGAACTCAAATCTCACACTTTTCAGACATCCAGCACTCCCTGGCTTAGGAGAACCTTGGCTTTTGTCTCACACTAACTCTTCATCACTAGTAATTTAGTTTTCTGAGCACTGAACTACCCGGCACCATTGGCCAAGAACATTTGCATAATTCAGCACTTACTCCAAAAACTAGATTCCTGGCACCAAAGAGTTAGATCTAGTTCTTAAATACAACTTAACTCTTGGCACCCAAGGTCATTGCAAATCACACCATCAGCAATAACAGGCTGGGAAGTCCCAACTCCCAGCACCCAAAGGCTGCAGGGCATTAACCCACAGAATGTGGGGTAACAGGTACTGCAGCATCTCCTGTACTGGGGATCTGGTGTGTAATACCCACTTCCCAATTTCAGAGGCTGGAAATTTCAAACTGCAGCAGACTTGTCAGTCTGGCATCACTCAGCAACGATAAAAGGTTCCCCTGTCAACATTGTTAAAGATCCTTTCATAGAATGGTTCATAGAATGGTTCATAGAATGGTCTGGGTTGGAAGGGACCTTAAAGATCACCCAGTTCCAACCTTTCAGTAGGTCCATCACTGGACATGGAAATAATGCTATGCAAATTCAGCACATTTATTCCTATATTTTTAGGGTCTCATTGTTCTTCCATCCCAGGTAACCCATTTTGGGTTTCATCCTTTTACTTATTTACAGCTAAAAGCATTTTGTCAAACCTCCTAAACTGTGCTCTTCTGAGGTGTTAAAAGGAAAAAAAAAAATCTTAAGATGCTTAAAGATTAAATGAAATTGTCTCCAAATAATCTAGCCTTTTGCTTTAACATCACCATCTCCTTCCCTTTGGCTCTGAAAAGCTTTTTCTAAACCTACACTCGATAAAGATTACACTTGTTTTTCATTCCAAGGGAAGTGGGACACTTAAGGCTCCAACAACCCATGTGCAAACTTTATATGTTGTGAGCAAAGCTCCATCAGTGTCAGCAAAATGTAAAGCTCAGTCCGTGCCTGATTTTCCCAAGCCTATTTTAGTCTAATTTTTCCCTGCAGCGTGAACAGAGGGAACAGAACATTGTGCCTCCAATCTGAAATCCCCCCAAAAATGAAACTGGCCACCCAGTATTTGCACTGCTCAGAATGAGTGGAATTCATTTATACAGGTGAAAATAAACTCTCGACCTTAATCTACAGGAACTGATAGAAGTGCATAATGTCTTATGACCCAACATGTTTCCTCCTTTTTCTTTAAAGTTATTTCTAAAACTATACAACAGTGGCATCTCCTTCAACTCTGGAGGCCTCCTCACAACACACACGGAGAGTCCTGTCCAATTTGGCTGTAAAACCCCTGCGCTCCCACCAGCTCTTCACAGCCAAAAGCCAGTGGAAGCAAAAAGGGATTTCAGCAGTGGCTCAAGGTTCTGGAGCACGCTGAGAAGTGCAGATCTTGTGTTCCTGAAGGAAAACGGCACTACCTGACACATCAGCACCCACCCCTGCTTACACAGCAGTAAGGACCATTGGGTTTATTCTTCCTATTTTTGAAAAAAAAAAAAAAAAAAAAGGAAAAAACAAAAACAAAGCAGATGCCTAGTGATATTTTAAAAAGCATTTGGGCAGGAGTCAGTACAAGTTACGTGTAAAAATCTGGCTAGGCATAAACCAACACATCCTCTAGAAATCTGACCTGTCATCCCACCTCCACTGAAGTTCTGACACTTTCGGAAGAGAATGATTCCCTTAATTCTGTAAAAGGCATTTTTAAAGTTAAGCCCACTTTCTCAACTTTTTGTGGTGGCAAAAGTTAGGGGTTTTGTGGTCACTGCACTTAAAGCAAGCCTCTCCCAAAACTCCTTCCTAGGACATCATTATCACTCCTGTTCCCTCAGCTTGGAAGCAAAGAAGTGTCTATATGAGAGGAAAAAAAAAAAAAAAAAAAGATTTGGTTTACTGCTACTCAAAAGGAACATCAAATAAAGCAAGGAATATACATAAAGCCTAAGTCATTATAGGTCAACAACTGACACAATCAGGAGATTAAAGCTCAGGACATTTTTTCATATATTAAGTGAAATATTGTGAAATAAGTGAAATAGCAGAAATATTTGTCATTTTTCCGGAAACAAGTTTTCGGGGGGAGAGAATGTAAACTCAACTTCGAGCACATCTATTTTTTTTTTTTTTTTCTGCTTGGATGCATTTAGTGGTCCATAAGAATAAAGAGGAGCTTCAAGTTTTCCTACAGCTTCCTGAACTCCTGTGAACATGTGCCACGGCCCAGGTGACTGCTCCTCGTTTATAAAGCAATGTTATTAAGCAAAATAAGGCTCCAGTGTTTTAAGATGGGCACACCCGGGTCTGCAGAGACCTGCAGATAGTGCAGCACCCCACAGAAAGAGCTCACCAAAAGATGACCTCTGATCAGTATTTCAGACAGGTCAGTCTAAATTATTTAGCCTCAGAGTGGTACTTCTAAATTTTGCTCCTTTTTTAACTGTTTACGGCAGGAATCACATTCATTTTATGCCCTACAGAATCCTAGAAATTCATGTCTGGAGCCTTTTTTTTACCACTTCAAGAGTTAAAAATCCTCTCCAGCCAAACAGAGTTTACACCCTGAGCTGGTCTGTAAAGGCTCAGGTGTGGTCACAGGTAGTGGTAGGAACAAGGAGCCACACTCGTTATCTAGGAAACATTATTCTTCATGTCTTGTGAAGTTTGGCACAGAGTAACAATTCATTTCCTACAGAAGAATGTCAGGTACAGCTCTGTAGCTCTACAGTTTTGCTGTTTCTGAACCTATGCAAGGTACATCAGGTTTGTGTCAAATACTGTCTTTGCCGAAGGATGAGGAAAAGGGCCCTCTTTTCCTAAAGGTCTGCCCCTTTCAGACACAGCCAAGTTTAAATATCAAGGAATTCAAATACACCAAGTCATTTGTGCATAAAAGCAATTCAAGAAGGTGCAGGTAGAGATGAAGGTGAACATCTCAGCATGATGAAATCCTGATGTACACTGAAATAAGGTAACCTGTAACAACCATATCATTAATCTAATTGTGGCAGCCGTGCTGTCTCTCCCACAGGAGAGAGCCACACACCCCTAGAGAACACAAACACAAGGTTTGTCAGCACGGAATTCACACACAAGACATTCAGACCAAAGTTTGGTGATTCCAGTTTTAAGAAAAAGAATGTTTACCAAAGCTAAATGTCTGTCATAAGTACAGAGCGGGGAAAGATCTGCAAAGGCTTCGATACTCCCTACACAGGCCATCATTTATCTGGGTGTGGTTTCCCAAACGGCGGCAGGACGGGTGGTGCGAACATTCCTTGCTCCCAGTCCTGTCTCCCCACTCTCCACCGTGCCCTAGCACCAGCACCCCACAGCTGGATTATCAACTTACCCAGCTGAAGAGGACAGGGCTTTTCTTTGTCCTAACTCCGTGCCCACATAAAGGCAAGTACTGGCACAAAAAAAAGGCAGTAGGGACAAACTTGGAGCAACATTTGACATAAGTTTATCATGAAACCATATCCTTAGTTCATAAATTACTAGAAATGGAATGCAATAGGAAGTCTATCCTACCCCAATGTATAAAAATAAGATGGGATTCTTATGAGGGAATCAATTGAAGTGAAAGCTGTTCCCGAATTTTGTTAAGTTTCCAATTCTTGAGCTGAGCAAAATGGCTCAGACCTCTACTGAGTTGAGACAGCACCAGCTTCGCAATAAATAATGGACAATAAAGTCAGTTCATTACAAGGAAATGTTAAAAAGATCAGCTTTGGCACCTGCATGACCTCTCAAGGTAAGTGCTACCATTGCTCATCTGCTGCTCAGTATTCAGCAGTCACCTCGCTAGCACGACACAGCCAAGGATTAGTGCAGCTCAGTGACAGGCAGATAGAATTTCTCTCTCCGATTCTGAGTTTTGCTCAAGGTTTAACTGAATGATGGCTGTGCCTCAAGGTCTTGGTGGTGCTGCTCCCGGGCCAGGTGAGAGCAAGCCCAGCTGAAAGGCTCTGGCTTTATAACTCGATGGGACCTGCTGATTTCTGCCCCGCCAGGGACTCTGCTGACGAAAGGGATTCACAAAGCCTTGCAAATCTAGGACCCTGATCAATGTCACGGCATTCAGTTCATCCAACATTCGTTTAAAACACATTTTAGAAGCTTCTGTCTTGAACATATTTCAATGCTGAATTAGTGAGAATTATTTGAAACAGTTGTCTATAAAGCAGTACAGGTATTCTCCCAGAACGATCAGCGAAACATTTAATCTGACTACAACAAAACTCACAGAAACTGAAGCCAGTGAAGCTGTCAAATGTAGAAGGAAAACAAAAGTTGCATGGCATACGAAGCAAAGAAGCTTTACAAATGTCATTTCCTTTTAAAAACAAGCAAATTGGGACCATCCTATTTGAACATGTATTTAAAAATACATCTTTTAACATCACACAATTTTCATTTCCATCACACAGGAATCTTTTTCCAAGAGGGAAATAAATAGCACACAATACTTCAAAATAAAAATTGCTGCCTTGCCCCTGAGGTGCTAATGTTTTTAGCATTTAAAAAAAAGTTTCTGGTGCAAGAAGGAGATGCACAAAGGTGCAAAAGTGCCGTTTGTTTTTTTTTTTTTTCTTTTTCTTTTCAGAGCAGTGAAATAGTACAGCTTGCCTCTTCTCTAGGATGCTTTATATACCCAACTCATATACTCTGTAATCAAAATCTGTATCTAAAATGGCAGTGTTTATGCATACACAAGAATTCAGTGCTCTGACCTCACCGAAACGCTGAACGTAGGCGGGAGAGAGAAAGGCCTGAAACGGGCTTTCTTCCACTACCCTCAAACCTACTCACATCGCCTGTAGCAACAGCAGAATTATCTCCTTTCTAACCTTTAGGAGACCTCGCCAGAAGAGGCTTCAAATATCTCCTTTGTCACTGAGACAGTTTAAGTGATTGTGGTTTGAAGTAAGTATGGCTTTTCACACCACAGTTTTGCTTCCGATTCGTATAAGTTTAAAACTCAAAGGTTCCACAGTCCAGTTCAAGGTTTTGCAGTTTCCAAAACTAAACTTTAGTCTCTATGAAAAAAGGACAGAACTTTCTCTGCCTAGTCCTAAATTAAGTTTAGCTTTTCGCACTAATATGCCACGTATTATTAAATATGCTTGTTAATTAGGTGCCTGTGAAGCTATAACTTAACATTATTATAGTTGTGCACTCTACAACAAAATTAGACATTTTAAGCATTTATTCATAGGTAGGTAAGGAACTGGTTCTTTAAGCAAAAATTGCTATAAATTTATAAATACAAATAGTGCTTATGTTTTCTTCATTCATGCTTGAACAGATTACAAACTGAATACAATGAAGTTACGTTTAAGCACCCCACATAGACAAGAGGGATAAAAGAAAAGTTTGCTGGTATATACTATACTTAGTTCCAAGACACTATAAGTTACTTTTTTCACTGTTCAGTGTTCCCTAACTCTGCATTAGTTTTAAGGCTATATATACAAATATGTATATGTCAAAGTTAGGGAAAGACAAATATAGCAAAATGCATTGTACTACGTTTTCCTATCAAAAAGTAATTATACACCAAGTTTTGATTCTGTCTAACTGCAGTAAAATGTTACAATCTACTTGTTTTACTGATTTTCCTTTTGGGGAATCTGCCTACTAAATGAGTAAACTACATATTAAATACAATATTCTCAACCAAAAAGACAATACAAGGTGCACAAAACAGCAGTTTTGCAAACACGACTGACTTGGAAACTTAATTTTCGTATGCTCAATGGGAGAAAGCTAAGCTTAAATCAAATTAGTTTATTACCTTATAAAATTTTAAATTAGAATTTTAAACAACGAACAGTTAAATATTGTCAACATGCTATACCTCAAATCACAAGTACTGTTTAACCACTAGTCTCTCATTCTAAGTAAGTGGGTCAATTAAAAACACACACCATAAAATGTTAAAGATTGTCAGGCTTTGACAAATGTATTTTTATCAAACAGTAGGCAAATTCAAACCAATGCACATCTTCAGTAGGGAGGGGGGGGGAGGGAAACCAAACGAAACACCACCAAAAAGCCTGAAAAAACCCACACTTGTAAAAAATAGGGTAACGGATTAATCCCACATCATCCTCTAGCATATGGCTATGTCTTGGGCAATAATCAAAATCCTTCCCATTTTAAAAATGGGCTACCAATTAATAAAAAATATTCTTCCACAAGTAAAATATCATTTACAATGGCACTGACATTTTAAAAGGCAGGAACAAAGGAATTACACATTTATGGGTAAATGTCTTGTTTGTTAAATCAAGCTTTATTGATAAAATGGAATTCAGAGTATTTTACTTGGAACAGCAGCAGACCCAGCCAATCAGGATTGTAAAAATGCTGCAGACTCCTACTGGACGTAGAAAGCTGCCTGCTCGTGCTCAGTGATTAGCAGTTTCAGGTGAGGGTTAATGGACAAAGAGGTGCGAGGAATCACGGCATTCTGATCCCACGATTGGTATGAACAGGATACGTGTGATTTAACTCCCACTGAACTCAAAAATCACAAATCCCTTCGACTCCACGTGAGAGCAGGAGTGCATCCAAGACAATGATATACATTTGTTGAAGGACGTGCACTACTTTTAAGTTATTTTTTCCCACTGCCAAGCAAAATTCACACACTGTAATTTCTGGTACGTTGCCCACGAGTTCAGCTTTCATATAAACCAAAAAGTTATCTTTACAGTTTTGTGCACCTCCTGAGCACCTAGCTGGCTAGGCTGCTGCTCCTTGCAATCCAAAACCACAACATGAATTTAAAAGGGATATATATTGTTGCATCACACAAGCCAAAACATTTCTTCTAACCTTTATAGTGATTTAAAGCGGTTCATAATTAAATATGAGCATTTTGTACAAAGACAATTGCACTTTACAAAAACAAAATCATACAACATAAATTGCTGGAGTCTGATTTACAACATGAATTATGGTTTGAAATCACGTTTACAGGAGTCTGTTTTACAAAAAAAGATCAGTTCCTGGGCTAGGTGTCGTACTGCTGTAGTCACTCTCACCAACACATCATATTCCCTTCTTTAATTAAGGTTGAGGATGGATGTTAAGAAGGGTCACTGAGGTTGGGCTGCACTTTCATTTGCAGGATGAAACGTGAACTCCACAGCTAGATGAGCAGTTTTACCACATATCATCAGTTGAGGCAGAGTCCTTAAAGAAAAAAGAAGGAACCCTTTAAAGTCTGGAGTGCCCATTCTTGCAGTTTCTGGATAATCCAGACTGAAAAGGGTGAAGACTTAAATCATTTCATGAGTCTTGTTTTCTCTCCCCTTACAGAAAGAGCATTTAAGAAGTATGTAAAATCCATATATTCTTAATAAATGAAGCATTAGAACCAAGACATTTGAAAATCTGACCGAGTGTTGTATCGAGCCTCAAAATAATATCCCAGGAACACTACTAAGAAGCATTTCCAGGGTACTTAGAAGTAATACAAAATGGATACACTCAGTAAACAGGTGTGACAAAAGAGCAGGATGTGCCTCATGACATGTGTTACCACCACTGTCATCTTTGGTGTTCTCAGCCCTCTCTCACTGCAGAAGAACGCAGAGACTTAACTGACACCCTGCTAGAACTCAGAGCTATTTCAGCACTTAGAATTTAGGGTTAGAGATGTGTAGCTTGGACAACGACAGGAAACCCTAATTTTGGATAGTAATAAAACCACAAGGGGAAAAAATTAATGTATATAACCAAAACAACAACAAAAAAAAGGAAGTAGAGCCATGTCATGCTCCAAATCATAAACATACGGCCACCCATCCAACACCTGAGTGTCATTGGACAGCCACAGAATGTTAAGGGGTTGGAATGGACCTTAAAGATCACCTGGTCCCAACCCACCCTGCCACAGACAGGGACACCTCCCACTAGATCAGATTGCTCAAGGCCTTATCCAGCCTGGCTTTGAACACTGGCAGGGCTGGGGTATCCACCACCTCCCCGAGCAACCTGTTCCAGTGTCTCTAAAATCTGGTCCATTTAGGCCCACGGGCAAGAGTGGATTCTGTGTAACTATCACAGTCCTGGAAAATGTTTAACCAATCCCTGGTTTAACCAGTGTTTAACTTTACTAGGTGTTTTTTAATCCAGTTGCCTTTGTGTCACGTCTGTTTCCTTCTCCCTTGCTCAGACTGCTCTATATTCAGCTTTCCCTCCCTGCCCCCTCGGGGGGTGTACACAGGTTAACCACAACTAACTGGGACCACAGCTCTGTAGCTGAAGCAACAGCTAAATCAACAGCACAGGCATCAAACTGCTCCTGTGCAGCCAGCTTTGGTTTGGTTGTTTCAGCATCACCTGCTCCCCTTTCCGTGAGTAATTAAGGGCCACCGTGGCCTTTAACAACAGCGTATCCTGGTGCTTCCACAGCTACACTTCCCCGTCATTACTAAGACTGCAGGAGGGAGAAATATTACTCGTCTTTAAAGCACTGCCTTACTGCTCCTCGGAGAGAAAAGAGGCTAATTAAGTCTTTAGCAATGCCACACACGATAATTTCTTAGCACTGAAGTTCTGCACCCTTCACTCAAACTCGCACACAGAATCCATTACAAACCATTGAGAGGGAACAGTTGGCACGGAGGTGTAGTAAAAACAACACAAACCGAAATTACCCTTTGCAAAAGTACCACCTCCAGTTTTTCCTTCGAGACCAGAAGTAGCAAAGGAGAACAATTATATGAAAGACCAAAATGGTTGTTTCATGTGCAAGGATGAAGAATAAACGCAGTATGAGTAAAAACGCACGAGCTGCTTGCCAACTATTCCATATGCAAATTTCGGTATCCAAGTCACGAACATCATCACAACGTTTGTGTACTGTACATTTGTAGGACAGCAACACAGTACAGAATGTATTTTGAAGGCAAAGCATCCTCTCTCAGCCACTATTTAGGAATTTTTATGCTAAAAATAGAACAAGGACAGACGAATAAATGAATGCCCAACTCCTTATTGTCTGGATGCATTTCGCTTACGTCACATTTAAACGATTTTTGCTGACAGGTAAAGGATTAGTTTAACCAATTCATGACATACAGCACTTCTGGTGACCAGAACGTTGTTTCTGGTGATCAAATTGCAACTGGGATCACAGTTCACATTCTAGAGGTTTTCTGTTTGTGGGGTTTTCTTCCCACTGACAGTGGCTTTATGTCACTCTCATCATTGACACAGAAGAACCCAAACTGTTTTCTCACTGTAAGATACTTTATGCTTAAGAATAGAAGTGTTTATGCAGTCCACTTGGTAAGCTAATATATTCTTAAAGCTGATAATTACACATCTGTTTAACCCTTAAGTATAGCCCTTATTTTCTTGATGTTTGGGGGAAAATGTTGCCCAAAAAGAGGGGAAAAACCCCTATGACTCTTTCCACCATTTGGCAGCATTTGGACACCCAGGCAGGACTGAAATAATGAAGTTCTAGAGGACAAATGAGTCAAAACATACTGGAGTTTTGAGACTATGATCAGCAGAAGGTAGCAGAAAACCACCACGAAACACAGTCCCAAGAGCACAACATTGCTATTCCTCGCTTGGGGAAGGGGTCTTTAACAGAAACTAGCAGCTAAAATAACTGGGGTGGGGGTAAAGGTAATGTAAGAGAAAGGATACTCACAGCATCATCATTCCTGTAGGGGTTCAGTCTGTTATAAACGGCTTCAATCACACTCCGTCTAGAGCAAAAAAAACAAACCCCACAAGATTTTAACGTTGTGCCCTTCTTTTTCTCTAAAGGCAAATTCCCTAAGTACAGTTTTAATTCAAAATATAAACTTTAAAAGGTTGTAAATTCACAGAATACTCTTCTACAATGATAAGTCCAATACTCTTCAGCGACTTTTCTCCAAAATTAAACTGCAAACAGCAGCTTTGTGTATTCTATCTTCAGACTGAGGCAAATTTTGTCTGGCTAAACATATTAAAAAATTATTTCAATCATCTTGACAGTTTCCTCCTTTTAAAAAACCCCATGCTTAGCATACTTAAGATAGCTTGAAATTAACCTTCGTCCCTGGGATTCTTGGCTTTTATAACACTGCTAGAAAATTGGTAAGAAATAGGTGAATAAATATGAATAGAAAATTTGCAATCAGCATGTAAATGAGCAATATGATTTTTATTTATTTAACACAGGGTGAAAAGGTTTTCTTGAAAACTGGTAGTAAAAAAAAAAAAAAAAGAAAAAAAGAATCCAATGTGAAGCTGAAGGAAGAGGAAGCCTTTGCCTTTCCCAGTGTATAAGGAGACAACTTTGGAGGGGGAGCAGGAAGGAAAGAGGGGAGTAAAAAAATAGGAATTATAAGCTGGACTTTAAAAGCAACTTTCTTCCAAATCCCCTTCTGCAAAACCAAGTATGACGAAGTAGCAGGAGACTGAAACTGTGATACAAAACAAACTTCAAAGAACCACCTTTAAACTGCTGATGAATGCATGCAGAGCAATCACAAAGGAGTGCATGAAAAGAAAAAAAAGCAGATGACAGGCTTTGTAATCATCCCATAACACTGAAAAGTCAGGAACTACCATGAATAAACATCACAGTGAATGCAGTGAATGATTATAGGAAGAGGAGGCTGGATTTAAAGCAATAAAATGAAGCAATTACAGACAAAGTACATTGCATGTATGAACTGGAAAGTTTCCCTTATCTCTCAAGAAATAGGTATCTTTGATTCTAAATAAAGGCAAGTTTCTTGGAAAGCATTATATTCCTTCCAAATTGGCAACGGTGCTTTAAGTTACACAAACGCCCAATCAAAATCCACATTTCTATCAGTCCCTGCTCAAACCAGCATCACTAAGACACAAAATCCCACACAAGTCTGTCACTTCAGCGTTTCTTCACAACCATGATGCTACCACTAACCAAAGGAGATGCAGGAAGATCAATTTGCATGCTGTATTTCATGAGTAACTGACTGATACTTCGAGACTACAGCAACACATCCCAAATAGACGCTATTTTACATTAAACTGCCATCTCATTTTTTTCAAGTCAAACAGTTCATAGAAGAACAACTTTGTTTTGTAGAAGCCATCTTTAAAGTTACTTTATAATTATTCAGTTTATTCATTGATCATTTATTCAATTACATGGCTGAAGTCTTCACGTTTTGGTGTAACGATACAAAAACCATACTCTGAAAGGTTAAAAATAGTCTGTACCAAATGTGCCCAATTCATTTTAACGCAGCACAGGCTCATGAACAATCCTTTGAACCAAAAAGCACTTGGTTTGGGGTGCAAATGAGCTAAGGACATTGCTTCCTGAAAGACTGAACATTTGAGAAGCCACAGAGCATCACCACTGAACTCTTCAAGGACAAAGCCAGCCTATAGAAAGCTGGAAATTTACCTTCCCACTTTTTTTTGGATAGAATTCTATCTTGCTTTCAGATTTGTCACAAGCAGAGAGAAACAAAAGCAAATTTTTAAGCAATTACAACATGGCTTTAGCTACAGACAAGAAAAGCAAGCTGCCAAGCAAAACATCTTATGCATATCACTCCTTGTCAAAGTGCAGAAGTACATATCCAAGTAATTACTAAATTCAGTGCATTATTTTTGCATGTTCAAATGTAACCTCCCCCCCCAGAAACCCCAGTGAATTACAATTAAAAAAACACTCAGGCCACCCTTAAAAAACCCTCATTGCTTCCCAAAACTACAGTTTGACATTTAATTTTCGCAGTGATTCATAGTTAACTCCGTTCTTATGCCTGTTCTTTTCACTCAGAACAACTGAGTAATAAAAATTAGAGAACAGATCATCACCTTTTGTCCTGTACCCTTGTTCCCTCCCTTCCCTCCCCCCCTCCCCCCACCCACTTTTAAGAGTGGCCTTGCAGTTAAGTTGGGATTTAAATCAAAAACCACATGTACACTGATGTGAACTCACTTGCTTGCCAACTCCCCCCCGGGCGGGAGGTTTGGGATGCTCTCAGTTGCTAACGTACGCATCACGTGGACTAAGTCTGGCACTCCTTCACCCTGCTTCTTTATGATCTCTGGGAATCAGAAGTACTTTTTTTGTAAGTGCAGTCCAAATTTAACTTTAAAAGATTGAAACACTCAGTTTTATAAAAAGGCAGCTTAACATTAAAAAAATAATAGTAATTAAAAAAAAAAAAAAAAAAAAAGTAACGACAGACCATAACTCAACATGGTAATTGTTAACTTTGGTTCAGTAAGGAAAAGAACCTTTAACAGATTTGACAATGATACACTGCTGTTAACATACACACTGGTTTTGGAAATACACAGCTACCTAGTAACAGTGGGAAAAAAAAAACTCTTTAATGGCTTTCCTGCTAAACACTAGATAGAAGATGTAATATCTCCCCAACTAAATGCCCAGGGCATGAGGCAGATATTAACATCGGCTTTATGGCTGCAACACAACATAAAATATTATTGCCATCACAGAAAGCATAATATTTTCAAGAAACAAAACGTTAGACATATTAAAAATAACCCCCATGGCTGTATGTGCATCAGCAAATCCTTGTACCTTACTGCATCACATCAATATGTAAATTTTAGGAATTATTACATACAAATTAATAGCCAGGGACACCACGTCTAATTGACAGTTCCATCCTCAGCTCAGGGGATATTTAAATATTGAGCAGATACTTAAAAGCTGATCCACTCCAGCTTCTGGGTGAAGAGAATCTGTACTATAGCCACAGTCTCGTTTGCCAAGAAATTAATTCTTTAACTTTATTCTCTATTCTTTTTTTTTTTTTTTTTTTTTGGGGGGGGGAGGTGTTTGCTTTATTTCTTTTTTCCTCAAGCCACAAGCACACAATTTTATTTGAATTGATTTCAGACCACACCACCCCTGAAGAGCCGCTCTTTAAACGGGAGTTTTAGGAAACTTAAAGAACAAGCAAGAAATGCATCTCCTCAGTTTCTGTGTAATCAGGAGCTCTCAGAAATTAAAAAATACATGAATTATTAAAACCTGGTGCTGTTGATCTTCGAGTGAATACTGCAACATACATACAATAGTGTGTACATATGTGCACATCTATACATGCACACAGGTACAGGCACACTACTCTTCATGTAATAAAGCATTTACACAGTTGGAAAGTAGTTGGAATTCATCAGTACCACTTCTGAAAAGTACTCTAGTGTTCAGTTTTTGCCCTAAATAATTCCAGAAGAACACCCCGAGTTTCCAGTTTATAATTTGTGAGATAAAGCACATTGAAATCCTTTAAAACCGACATGTATTCAGTCCCTTTTAGTTAAAAAAGAATTAAAACCAACAGATGTGAATTACTTTTTGTTTGTGTAATACTTTTTCAGGGCTGTGTGTGTTTATAAAAATCATCAGCTCTATTCTGCAGTCAGGCTGTGTAAATTATTTGCAAGGTATAGTGGAAACACTGTCTAGTCCTCAACCAGCATCAAACTTTGCAGCACAAAGCTTTCAAGCTGTTTACTTCAAAACCTACAATTTAAATACATGACACCACACACCAGAGACCCCTCAAAAATTTGCCATTTCCTGTAAATCTAAAGCCAAACTTCATTTTACCCTCTAACATTTAGTAAGTAAGTAATCTAAGACTCTTAAATCTGAATAAGAAGCCAAGATCTCAGATTTGGTTTGCCAAGTTCCTTTATTGTGCAATTTCGAACATCTAGTATATGCTACATTGTGCTAGTGCTAAAGTTCTGCTGTACAAAAATAAGGAATTTATAGTTGACCTATGCTACACAGTTTCACAACCTGTAACTGCAGTACATTTAACATACAGTCTTCCACTAAATGAATACATTTATACTTTGATAAAACTATAGATACAGACTGAAAGAACACTGAAGACACAACAAATGGAGTCGGTCTGCTAGCTGCTTTTAATTTATTGGAATTATCTTGTTTCAATACACCTTCAACCCTCCCCCCGGTCTTTAATTTACTTTTAAACCTTCTACACATTTTCATGGCATCAAGTACTGGAAAAAATGTACTTAAAACCCTAAAATAATGGATTCAAAAATGGGAATTCCACACAAATTTTAAGAAAAAGCCAGAGCTTTGTTTTTGTGAAAATAAGGGAAGGAACATGTAACAGCTAGCTTAAAATTATTTATCTCTATATAGGTATAAATATTATAAGGATTATCTATTACGGAATGGTTTTATGTCCAAAAAAAAAAAAAAAAAGAGAGAACAGAAAAAAAGCTTTGACAAGTTTCTTTTTAGAGTCAACACATCAATAACACATATTAGTGCAAATAATAGCAACACATTTTGGAACGACTGATTACTTCTACCATGAAGTTCACAGGATATTTTAGGGGTAACATTGATTTATTGCAAGTAATGGCACAAGGATGCTTCTCCACACTTGCTGCTTTCTTCCATTATTTATTGCAGCTATGAATCTGGACCACAAACACATCAGAAGTAGTAGAAGGAGAGTGCTAAGTGACATGGTAAAGTAGAAAACTTCCTATGCTTTCTAAAATCTGAATTGTCTCTCCTTATTCAAGATGACCATCAGTACTAAGCCCTATTCAGTCTTAAAATCTACACTACTTTTTAACAGTATAAGGGTATATTCTGGGCTGAGGGAATAGAGATACAACCAGAAAAAGATGCACATTAGTAAGCATCGACTCCCATTACTTGTTGGACTTCACTGAGTACTGAAGTGCATAAAAATAGATAATATGCACTTTGACCAACTTTCCATTTTAAGAAATTTTAACTTTAAAATGATATTACAGATCAGTAAGATCATTCTACAAGTACTCTTTATATTTTCTAGTTGCTTCAGCCAAAAATTAGGCTTTTAAAGTTAAGCACTGCTATTATTATAGTATTCTAAGATAAGAGTGAGGTTATTCACTGTAGTGTATAAAGTTTCAGATGCTGTAGCAGTCCTACCTTACTACTCATTAAGGCATTATCCATTTCCTTCAGAAACAACTTAACTGCACAGGAATTAAGTTAAATGTAACCAAATTAATCAATTCCTGTTCTTGAAGTTCTGTTTTAGTTCAGCCTTTCGACTTCCCTCATGAGTAAGACCTCAAAGGCCAAACTCTGCCCAAGCTGATACAAATCACTGCTGGGGTGAGTAGTGTTTACTACATATTTATTTATTAATTTAAATAATATCTTTGTGCAACTATAGGCAAAAGATTGAGGAGAACTCTCAAAAAGAAGCAAAACCCTTGAGGGCAAGTACAATATATTTCCTCAGGGTGTTCAGACATCATTCCAATAAATTAGTACTAAAGTGCTTTATAACTACATACAGAATCCTTCTGCCTCTATGCAATTATCACACTTTGCTCATTCCTGAAATTTTGTACTTGTATAACTGCGAAGTACCAGCAGCCAAACTCATTGTATGTACCATAACCACGTGCAGGTCCAGTGTTTAGGCTCTTCCTTTGTAAAATGAAGCAGCTGTACAAAAATGCCAGCTTTCCTCACTGTAATACTCCTGGGGTGCAATGAGGCCAGCCGAAGAGGCAGCCTTGACTGGAACATATTTCCATATTCTAGGTCATGGGTTTGTCTGAACTCAGACAAAATATCTAAGATAAGAAGGCAACACTTGCCCAAATTAGGAGTGTTACCACGCTGTAAGTTAATGTGTGAATGTACAGCACACTTGTTCTCCACCAAATCCATGGGTGGGCACAGACACACACACAGCAAGCTCTCCCAGTGCCTGGTGCAAACCTGCTCCCTGCTTGGCAAGGCACGGAGCCATCTGACACTTCCCTCACACAGCGTGACCGTGCGCTCGTACTCCCGCCACGCTGTCAGGGAGATTCACACCATCGCTCTCTGCGCACCAACTTCTCCTCTCAGGCAGGTGTTAAGATTAAAGCACAGAAATGTCTGCCTGGACATTTGTTGAGGGGCAGAACAGATGCAGTTTGCCAAGACCTTGTGAATGAGGCCTTTGAGAAACGTGGTACTTTCTGAAGGAGCACCTACACAGGTTGTAAGTGGTTTAAAATTGCACATTAATTTGTCTGAACCCACAATTCCCACATAGGCAAGTTCTCTGTGAGATTTCTGAAGCTGCACTGTGTTATCTTCACGCAAGTTAAGGAGGGAAAAAGTGCATAATATACTCCTATAACTTACTAATAATCACTGCTACCATAGCTGTGAAGAAGTCTGCCTATTGTGCCCGGTGTGCTATTAAGGATTCTTGGGAGTACACACACAAAACTAGACTTGTAACATGTAGGTCTAGAGGAGTCCACTGCAAAAATAGACTTAACCTATGCAAATAATGCATACAGCGTGTCTTATGTTTCAGAAACACACTCCAAGCTGTGGTTGGTTTTAAATACCAAAAGGCACTATAATGCAGTTTTAACCGGAAATCCTTTAAATCAAATTGATTTCAAGTATCATTTTATGTGATCCGAAAAGCCCAAGATTGGCAGTTTCAGTTTATAGAACTCCAGAAGTACAATTTAAAAGAAAAATTTTGAAGTTGCTATCAGAGTAAGATGAGTTCCCAGCTCGTTTGTCATGAATGCTTAAAGATCAGCTTTCAAATAAGTAAATATATTAGCTTAAAGATTACAGTAATCAAGTTGTAACTCTGCTATAACTGGTAATAAAATATTACAGCTAACTGATTTGTACTTAATTATACGGAAAAATGGCACTCAAATTACCATCTTCATAGACACTTTGCAAGATATTTTGATTATTTCATTTAACTCCATGTAACAGGAACCAGGATTCACTGGTCTGTAGTTAGTGCTGTCAACAGACTCAGGAAGAACTCTGGGCACAAATGCATTCTCTGCCATCCTGAATAGTTTTCTGGGTTATAGGCTGCTGCACTTTCATAGCAGAGCTTTTTCAGGACATATATGAGTGCCTTTTTCAGACGTACACAGGATGGCCAACGGCACTTGAAGGTCTTATTAAGAAGCCTGTACGTGTTAAGGGTTTAGTTGTTGGAAGGGGAAGGGGGCCAGGGATCTGTTTAGAAACAAAGTTACTTATTTTTTTTTAAATGATCCACCTTCTACTCTGCTTTCCAGGTACTTGTCCAACTCTGCCTCTCTTTTCACCGCCTCTGGCGATACCTTTGGTGCATTCGGAAAACAGATCAATATCACACTCATGTTGTCTCGACTTCCCTGGTGGAAAAGAAAAAAGGATTTGAGAAATGTATACACACACCAGGCTAAATACACATCAAAGCATTTTACACATAGAAATTCACAAATCATACGGTATTAGAATCCAACTTTTACTACTATGGATTAATATTATCCTTAGCATTAATTTCCCCTCGCAGAATTCCGTGCCCGTTCATTCGGTACAACTGTTAAGTCACCAATTTGTTCTTTCCTCTTTTGTGGTCTGAAGACTACATGGAGCCAATTATAGACAGCCCATGGTCTTCTAAAAACTGGCATCAGTCATGAGTGATGTGTAATTACAAAGTTGTGTTCCACCTTATTTCAAGTACTATCCAATTGTTGGGGAAAACAGCTGAATATTAGATGAGTGAACAGAACCATTACTGCTTAAAAGCACTAGGCAGGAAAGTGCTGAATTAAGACAGTGCTTCCACCTAAAATCACAACTATTAGGTTCCACCCCCTCTTTTCTTTTGAATCAAGTAAAGTTACAAGTGAGAGAATTTGTTTGAAGACTGGCTGGGAAGAGCCCAGGCCTCTACAAAACCAATTCTTTGAAATGGAAACATTTAAAACCCAACTAAACAGAACCCCAATACTTGAATATGTTAAAATACAACAACATTCTGCTTACGCAAAGTAAATTATTTAGTTTGCTTTCAATAACCCTGTGCTCTGGTCTACAAAACACGCATCCATACGCTAACTTTTAATGATAACTAAACTCTTTGATGTCAGCAAGATCAAGAACAAGCCAGTGTTCAGAATGAGAGTGTCTGGGGGTATGGGGAGGTGCTGACAGCTGGCTCCTGCAAAGCTTACAGCATCCACAAGCCACTGTTCCTTTCCTGGAATTTGTTTTCAGCATTATAAAACAAAAATTGCAAACAAAACCATAAGCATTATCAATCTGCCAAAGTGTTGGAAAGCAATTACATTCTTCCAAACAGGAAACAATGACTCGGTTAGCCATGTGGCAAAAGCAGAGATGCTGTCTTGTCTCTTTAGAATCAAAAGTGTTGGTTTTTTACATTCTGACTTCTAGCTTGCATTTGGAAATTAAGTATCAAGCTACAAAACTCAGTGCTTGGAACCTCTTCTGCAGCTGCATCACCCTGCAACTTATAAATACAAAGTAAAAGTTATTGCTGACAAAATTACACAGATGCGTCAAACCAAAAGGTCCTGCCTTCTATTTGAGCTGGTCTCAGAGCTGTATCACGCAACACTGAATTAGAAATACAGTAATTAAACCAAAATAAACACTAACATAGGAAAACAGATCTTCATATAGTTAAGAAGGAACTTTAAACTGCAAAATATGAAGTCAAGGTTCATTATTCTGCATTTATCTTGGTGTAATTATATCAGTAATATTACTACTATATGTCAAAGAAAGGAGGAGAAGATTAGGAATGGAAAAAATGATCTCAAGCCTGATTAAGTCTTAAGAGCTAAGGTTTTGTAAAGTATGTTATGAAACAGAAAAGGGCAGTTATTGTCTTGCCCATAAATTCCCATCAGCTCCTAGTTTTCCACCAATCACAATGTATCTGTACATGATTATAAACTCTAATTGACCAAAACCACCAGAAAGACATATTGTTTCTCTTGTGTGTTCATTGCCCCTCTATCACAATTTCTGTGGGAGACACGGTCATTTACTGTCAAAGTCATGTTAACACAAACCATTGGACACTTATAGGCTGGAATCAAAACTTATTCTTAACTTGTTCATAAACTTCTAATAGTCAAATCACAGTAAACTCAGCTTCTCTCAAGTCTGGCTACCTTGTACAAGCAGGTGTCAACTATCTCATTGCAAACTTTCTCAAGGTCATCAGTGACTTCAAGTCTGGATCTTACAAAGTCACACAGCTCTTCATTTCCCATAACATCCCAGATACCGTCGCACGCCAGGATGATGAACTGATCGTCTTCTTCTGATCTCTCGATTTCATAAACTTCAGGCTCGGGGGAGACCAGCTGTTCTGTAGGACCTTTCCCATGGACACATTTGTAATCAAAGTCCCCAAGCGCCCTTGAAACAGCAAGGGAGCCGTTCACACGCTGAATCATTACGGAGCCACCTGCATTCTGTATGCGCTCCTTCTCCAGCGGATTGCTTGGTTTGTGATCCTGTGTGAAGAAGTGAACCTTCCTGTTTCGACAAAGCAACCCTCTCGAGTCTCCACAGTTGATGAAGTATGTGTGTTGGGGGGAAATCATGACACCCACAGCTGTTGACCCACTTCTGTCTGCGCCATGTTTCTTCTCCGAGATGACTCTCATGTGTTCATCAATTTGCAGGAAACCTGTTCTGATGCCGCTCTTTACACTTTCCACAGATGGTGGCCCATCTGGCCCTTTAAAATCCTGGTTGCTCGTGATGTGATCTAATAAATGCTCACAGCAGTACTTGGCAACCTGTGATCCAGCGTGCCCATCATATACAGCAAAAAATGACCATCCATCAAGTCCGTTTGGCAAACCGATCACAGCCGTGTGTGCGTCCTCCATTTCCACGCGCCAGCCCTGCATGCTGCTCAGGCCGTAACGGAGCCCGTTCCCTTGCCCCTGGGCATTATGCTTCTCCATCTTTGGCTTGTCTAAAAATGCTCCCATGGTGACCTTCCTTCAGTTCTGCAAGGAAGAAGGAAAGAAAAAAAAAATATTATTAAGATATTTCCTTGTTTGAAAATCCTACTGGAAGTTATTAAATAATGGCACAAATGATGTTAAGATGACAAAAAACCAGCTATAAAGCTAAGATTTTTCTGTGTCTTGAGTCAAATCTGCATTGCTTTCATCTAATTTAAACAAGGGCACTACTACTAGCTGAAATGCACTTCTCGTATTTTTGTATTTTCAGCTGTTTTACTTGAAAAATTTATATTCCACTATCATTCACGGTTCTGACAAAAGCCTCTAATATAAGTATGTATGAAATCAGTTTCAAAGAGGACTTGTTCACTGGCACACATCTGAATAGCTGTTCCCTGCGATTACTGAGCCATGAAAGAGTTCAATGTTTCCAGAACAGTGGCATTCCCTAGATCCCTACCTGCTGGCCACAAATTCCTGCTCGAACTCTGCTTTCCTCATAGTGATGGGGAAATGAAAGCAAACTGATTAAGTTTTCTTTTGGGGAGGGGGGCAGGTTCAGGGGGTTTTGTTTTGTTTGGGTTGTTTGTTTGTTTGTTTTTTGAAACAGATAAATTATCTCAATGACCGAGATGATGCCAGAGTCTGCATAAAGGAAAAAGCAACCCTGGATAATCTAAGAGCAGGACTGGGAAGGAACAGAGCAGCTGTCCCTTTAGGCAGCAGCAAGCCATTAGTTTGGCTCAGCCATCTTGTGAAAGCTCATCCTTAGATTTTCGGTTAAATTACGCAGCAAGCTTCTCAGATGTCTGTGCTGCAGATTTACTTAAAACCTTAATGTATTCATGCTTCACTGAAAGACAACTGCCCCTGACAAGTCTGAGGAAATCTGTTTGGAAATAAAATCACATGTATTGTAAATTCATGTGTGAATCAAGATTCAAGCCAGACCAATACACTGCACACCCTCTCCTCCTCCACCTCCTCACTGGGATGTGATGCAGCAAATATTTGTGCTTAAGAGAATAAGAGTTATATTTGCAGGCAGCGTCAACTGACTGGTTTATCTTCATGGCTTTCACACCCTAACCATCCAACCCACCCTTCTAATCCACATCGGGGTTATTTGTGCATTCATTATTAAAAAACCATACAAAATAGGTCACACATTTTACATACTTGCAAATTGTGCCCTGGGAAGCATCAAAGAGTCTGCAAATCACTGTTATACAATGCAAGGTAATGGAACAAGACTATGAGCTTTTCTGTTTGAAGACAGTGGGCAAAAATTAACTGTGAGACGAGACTCTGAAACACGTTTTACCTGAGGCCCAACTAAGCAGCTGCACTAGCAGAAAAATCAGCACATCGGGGGCTTTAGAAATGTTTAACTTGCATGTGGAATATATTTCACCAGTTTTGTAAGTGCCCACATCACTTTTTAATAACATCACTTTCTAATGCAATACAGCACCAGCTATAAGTGACACCATATATCCAACAAAGCTCTTCACATAGTATGTTCCAGCCACTGTCAACCTTTCTAAAACATCTGTGTTAGAATAAACAGTCAAGAAATGTTTATATTTGATCTCACCACAACAGTGATTCAAATGTGAGGCACGGGGACTGGTTATACACTCTCTGGCTCAACGTGCTTTGCTAACAAAAACAACACACATACTTCAGCGGTATGGAGGTGGCAGCAGCAGCACTACACCTCTGCTTCCTCTCACCCCAAACCCTGCTCTGAAGTTCTGTCTCTTCTCGAGCAAACACAAGATATGGGTGCCCAAGCAAACTGTAACCAACCAACAAAACAGAGCGTGCACCAAGCGTGTCTTGTGGCCCAGCACATGCAGGAGGGGTTCACATTACTGCAGTTGCTAGGAAAAAAATACGACTTAAGACTTTTTTATCTTCACATGCAACTCTACTGAAGTCAGAGTGATCAAAATAATTACAGAATGCTGCCATAAATCACATGGGGAATTATTTTGCAGGATAATACTTTCTATTCATTCCATGATAGCAGCAGAGTTTAACACCTCACACTTTTTTATTGTCAAGGAGATCATAAAACAGAATGCAGATATTCAATTCTTTCATCTTTAGAGCTTAAGAAGCAGAAACTGCCTTGACAAATACCACATTTTTGTCAAGTATTTGACATTACTGCTGTGTTTAAAACAAAAGAGAAAAGATTAAGAACAGGATACAGTTAAACTGACCACAAGCACTGTCAAAATTTGGACTCGTCAAAATTGGCAGTGTTCCTTCTGATCTCTCACCTTACTATGTACACAACATCCATGGTTGTGCTTTGTAAGCAGTTTGTCCTGCTCAGTAGTTTATCCTGTAAACCCCAATAAAAATACACACACACACACAGGCCACATGAAGTTTAAACAACTCCTACAGAACTGCCAGCACACTTCCAAAGTTAACCAATCCACTCTCCATTTAAAAACCACGTTGTCTTATTCCTCCCCCAGAAGGTAACCTGAAAGCCGTGGCTCTTCTAAATTAAGCCTTGCAGGTGAGATGTTCACCCAGGATCCTTCAAGGGTGTGAGTTCCCACCACGGATGTGAATACAACCAGGCAGAAGGAAAACCACAATGTGGTCATGCAACAACCCCTCTGGAAATTACCCCCAGCCCAGGGCATGAAGTGACCCCCTGCTGCAACTGCAGTAACAGAGTGCACTTCTCTTCCCTGTGACACTCCAGCCAGTCATACTCCCACTAGAACTTCAGTCTAAACCTGCAGGAAAGGGGGAGGCCGAGCTTTCAAAATCCTCACTGTATCCAAATGGAAAGCATCATTCACTAGTGGATAGAATGTCAGGCTTTTAGGTTTTTCCTAGAATTTTAATTCTCATTCAGAAAAATTCGAGTCAAATATGACCAATCTCTGAATTCTTAGGAGCTGGAGGCTCCCTGCTACTTTCCCCCCCAACTCTTATGTGTAGTTAAAAAAAATAATGTTAGTTTTAAAAGAAGGGAGAGATACACAAACACACACAAAGACTGATGCCTTGCCTCTTTCCGACTAAAAATACCTTTTAGACTTGTTTTTGAGTCCTTATCTACGGAAATATCTTTCACACAGCAGTGTCTACCTAAATTACCGGCACAGTTTTTCATTCTTTGATGAGGTGCTCTGTGCACTACAGTGATTAAGTTGGAATGACACCTTTGGTTAAGCGTTTAACTCCGTATGCAAATCTGATTAACCTATAGCAGTGCAAGTGCCCAAGTTACGGCATGACTTTGTTATGTAAAAACACGAGTCGTCAGACCCAGAACACACTGCATGAACCACGTGCAATAGATAAAGCAACAGATCCTGAACATGGCCTAACTTAGCCACTCTTTGTATTTCTTTAGTCATCTTTCTTAAGAGGAGTCCTCATTTTATGACCTTCATTCTCCAACAGGAGACAGAACCAATCCAATACTCTAGGATCCTCAACTTTTGGGATGCTTGAATGATGCACACGTGCTAAAGGAGACAGACATTCTACCTACTCCCATTAATGGCAAAGTAAGAGAAAATGCATTTGAATCATGAAGTCTAGTGGCAAAGACGCACCATCCACTGTTATTTTCTTGGAGAAGGACCATTCTGAACAGTACTATAAGGGTGGTGCCTCATAAAAAGATGAGGCGCAACATTTTCTTCAGAAATGGCAACTAACACATCTAGCACAGCGAATGCCACAACAATTAGCCAAGCAAACTTCAATTTTAATCTAACATGATTCTTTGTTCACCATCTCCATATCGGGGACCTCCCTCAGTTTTAGGTCCTAAAAAAGCAGAGCTTTCTGCAGTCAAAGTTTCTGGATTTTGGCTCCGAAGAACGGAGAGGCTTCTGAACAAAGCTAGAAGTGAAAACGGACCCCCGTGAACAGAAACAAATAAGCAGGAGACACATCTGTGAGGGCATTTAAACCCTGAGTTCTGAAACCCTGATTTTGTGGAGGTCACACTGAAGGACAGCATCTACAACAAGTGCACGGAGAACTCAAGCTGCAGTTTGCAGACCGCAGGAAAAGCAAGAAGAACACTGCACAGGGCCTATAAAAACCAACACAAGTAACAAGACCTTGGATAAAGCACAAGAGCGCCAAATTTCAAAGGACTGCTGCATTAGAAGCAAAACTGAAATAATGAATGGAGCATGCCAAAGAGTCAGTAGCTAAAACTCCTTGAAAATAGACACAACTGGAGAACAGAGTGGCAAAGAAAAGGAGGGTAATTAGTATACCAGACCATGAACAACCAGGGACAACCACAGATACATCAATGGAATGCATGAAATCTCTTTGCCCCTTCATTTGTTCCCCAAATTGTGCTATCCAGGCAGCACAACTGTAATGCCTTCTGATACACTGGAAAATAAATTTTACTGCTTTGCTATTTGTCTATTCATTTGCTTGAAGGTTCAAGTCCTGCACTGCTCACAAAGGACAGTTAATATAACTCCACATTCCTCTATAAAAATACAACTTATTTTTCCAAGGAATTTGGACAAGGATTTGATCGTTTTGTCCAAGAAAACTAACCACCCCCATCTGAAACCTGTACTTCAACAATATGTAAATTAATAATCCTCTTAAAACAATGTGCAAGTTGTATTCCTTCCACCAGGATAAGCTGCTTACATGAACCACACTGAAGTCACAGGCACTTGTTCTAACTAAGCTGAGAAATACCCCCATACTCCGATTTCCTGGAACAATTCTCTCAGTGACATTACAACCCGTGTGTTGTAATGAGCACCATAAAGAAAGATTACAACCTTTCCTTGAACTGCAGGACACAGAGCAAGTCACCAAATTATACAGACTGTTACTGAATAGAAAAAGGGCATTTGTTCAACTTCAGCTCCAGCCTGATCCGCAGAATTTTCCCCTCTGCCTTCAGCAGGCTGGGTGCAGTAGCCAGACAGCACGGAATTGTGCAAACGTGGAAACATTTTCAGGAGTTAGAGCCTGTTGAATGAAAAACTGACAGAACGGCCTGGATGCCCCAAATCAATTAATTTTAACAAACAACATGTCAGAGATCATCCCAGGGATCGGAAGAATGACTAAAATAAAACAGAACACGCAGATGAGGAGACATAATTACACCACAGTCATGGGCTGAATGAAGTCATGAAAAAGCTTCTTGCCAATGAAACTATTTAAAAACTATTGGAGGCTATATGACTGGGTTCTGGCAGCTGAAAACATCAGTAAAATACTAAAAAATTACAGTTGATGTTTCTGAATGTGTACTTTCAGACACAGGAATACATGGCCAACTAGGAGACAGGAATTTTCTATGAAAAAGATGTAAAAAAAAAATAAAATACAGAAGCAAGGCTATTTGAATAAACATGGACTAACACACAATTTCCTCACCAGAACACTTGCTTCTTGGGGATGCAACTGTAGTCTGTGTTACACTGCAGTAAGATAACTGCAAAGGGAAGAACATAAGAAATTACCCATACTTCTAATAACATTAACAATTTCTTGGTTTAGGGGAGATGTAGGAGCTGTGTCATGTGGCAGACAAAGGGAATAGGAAAAGGCAGACAGATGGAAACCTTAGTTTAAAGAAAGTAAAGAGAAATATCAGAGCTCTCAGAAATAGGCCTTTGGACAGGCAAGAACATCTACACATGGATGCAAGTGAAAGACAGAGCAGGAAAAAAAAACCTTAAACTAACCCAGAGGAAGCAAATTAATGGCACTGTATGTATGAGGGAAAGTATGAACTGTTCCAAACTTTCTCAACTTACCCTCCCTCTCTCCAGGTAATTAAAATGCAACAGTGATTGCAATTAGAACTGCACAGTACAGTAGAAAACACTAAATCCCTGCACCTCTGCTTCCAACACCTCTGAGCTCTGACCCTTCAATAGCTGGTCGAAGGCACTGCCATTTCACCGAGCTGGGCTGTTTTGCAAGTTCTTTTGTTTTTTAAACATAACTTCTCTTCTGCTCGAAATCCCCTTCTCCTTCCTAGGAGCTGACAGCCTTTCCAAATGCCTCCCTGTACTAAGCAGTAAAATATTTTATCCCACGTGGTGTGTGTGGCAGGGCAGGTAGGATTTAGGAGAGGATTATTAAAGCCTTCTGGAACACAGAAAGTAACCATTTCTGAGTTAACACCCTCCCTCCAACAACATGTTTCAGCTTCTTCTTAAAACATCGTTTTCTGCTCCTACCTACCTTTCCTGCAGACAACTAAACCTGTTCCAAGGTTAAACTAGAAGCTTCTCAATATGAATGTATTTTGGCTGAGGTTCAAACTCTCTCCAGCAGAGACATGTGTAATCTGATTTCTGAAAAAGGAAGCCCTGGACATGGAAAAAGATAATTCACCTCTAACAAATTGTTCCTGTAGAAATTTGGAAGACTGTGATGTAGTTTCAAGGTTTCTTTATGGAGTTAATTTTGCAATATGGTCAGTTACTGAAGAAAATAATTTCTTTCCAGAATCATGGGGACCACTGCTGAGAATGGAAAAAAAAAAAACAAAAACAAAAACACTACATTGATTCTGAGGGGAGTTACAACCTGCATCCACAAGCAGAAGTCAATCCTCAGGATCCTAACATGACTGGCACCCTCAGAACACAATTAAGGGAGTATTTCTTGGCCCAAATAGAATTCTTACTTCTTTCTAAATATTCATACCATAAATTACAGGTGGGAAAGCATAAAGAAAACACACTAGGCAGCAGTACCAGAGCATGAGCAGCCCAATCACCATGAAAAACTATGTAGACAACCAAAATAGCACAAACAAGTACTATGAAAATCAATGAGGTAGCTCTGCATAAATTCATATGCTGCTGTCTGAACAGTATGAGAATGAAAACACCAAGGTCCTTGCTTGAAAGCATTAATAAGCAAAAAACATGCCCATGCTGGTGCTTAGTTCAGCACCTTTCTGGTTATTCTTCATTTTCCAAAGATTTCTTACTTAAAAGTGCTGGAAGATAAACAAAAGACACCCCACTTCAGACTCCGAGCTTAGACAACCACTTTGTTAACAGGACAGACACTCCTGCAGGCTCCAGCCAAAATTCAAAGCCCCACTGAAGCAACTGCAAAAAAAGAACTGGAAGATCCAACCAAGGAAGCCGCAGTCTACGTAGACAGGAGTCTGGAGAAAGAAAGGCCTTGCTTCATTTTATATATCAATGATATGCAGTAAGAGTCAAATTTTTTGAAAGAGCAAGGCAAACAAATGGATTTTAAGGATTCCAAGCAAACTGCTCATGTCAGGGCTGCACAGCCATTCCAGTAGAACCACGCACAGCAGTGGTTTCACCACAGGGAAAACACGGGTGAAAAGGAAACAGAAAAAGACAACCCAAAAGAACGGAGCTATAGTAAGTCGTGAAAGTTGATTTACAATTTTTTTCCAGTATTTGTAATACCACGAGTGCTCAGCCACTGTCATCTCTCATCATGACAGATCATTACCCCGCTCCTGGACACTGTAGGCATAATTGAAAATTCTTACTTGAGAACAAGCCACTTAAAGTCCAAGAATTTAACAGACCTGACCATATCAGAAGCTTCAAATAATAGCTAAAACGCCCCTGTTCTTTAAATTTCATTTTTTGATCTCTCATTTACAGACTCAGCACCTTTGTTCACTGCACTACCAATCACACAATACCTGCCATTAAAAAACCCCAAAGTTTAAGACTCATAGAGGAATGCTTTATTTAGTGGAAGAATCACATCAGTCCAGTACTATTTCTGTGTCAGAAAGAAAAAAAAACAAACCCAACCAAAGAAAAAGCATTTGCGTTTTTTATCAAGTTCAGCTAAACCTAGTCAGAAAAAAATCGAGACAGAATTGGAGTCATAGCCTGTCCTGCCAGTACCCAAAAGTCAAAATACTGGTTGAAAAGCCTCAAGACCAGGATGGCTTATTGGAATAGCCAGGACTGCTCAAGCTGCTCAAATGCCACTGGAGTGAAGTCAAGCTACTGCCAATTTGTCTTTGTGTTTCAGCTGAAGTGTTAAAATAAACCAGGAAAAAGATGCTCCATGGAAAAAGGTCCCCATGGGATTATTTGCTGAGACTCCAAAAACAAAGGGAGGCTAGAATAACTACAATTTAAAAAACAACAACACAGCAATTACATTAAGTGAACTATTCCTGAAATATGGAAACAAAAATTACTCACAGTCACTTTCTGTTCAGGAAACTGCCACGTTTTTTACAGCTGGTGTTGTTGCCTGTAGTAATATGCACAGATTCTTATAAACCCCCTCCATCCTTCTGTCACACTGTTTCACTGATAACCTCACCACAAACATCTTGAAAATTAAGTTAGCACAGTCCTATATACTTCAAGAAAACTGAATACATGGACTCATCCCACTACCTGCTCTTTAATTTTTCCCCTCTGTGTCTCCAGTTTCTTACCAAGATCACTCCTCCTTTTAAAAGATAATTATTTAAAGCTTTCAAACCTCAAATCTTCATAACTTCAACAAGAAGTATCAGTCATCTGTTTGTGATTTGTCTGATGAGCCATTTCTTTATCAATATGGAAGAATGAGACCCAAGTGAAAATAAAGTTTATACATTCAGTGCTTGGGAATAAAATAAACTATTTAGAGAAAATGAAACCATTATGTATGTACCCAATGATTAGAAGATGATGTTTGTATGAAGGCCACAAAATCTCCTGTTTAGTCAAGTACTCAATATTATTAAATAACACACAAGTGATTTCCTGGCGCTTTCACTTTACATGAAAGTATTAATGGGGTTCTAATCTCAGCAATATTAACACTATTCTGGTAAGGCTGCAGGAAAAGCAGCTACAGGAGAGACTTAAAACCTGATGACTACACACGGGAATAAAACGGCAATAAAATAGGAAATGTTCCGAAGTGTACAGCTGTAACCTGGCTCTGCTTGCAAGGAAATGACATCAAAACCATGCCAGGAGCACATTAAGACCTGGAAGTCAAATCCTCAAAGCTTAGGAAAAGCTGGAGTTTGTTCATTTGTACATACACGGAGCTTTTATTTACAAAGCTGTTTTGCCCTCACGTCCCCAGCATTCCTACCCCATCAAAGAACAAAGTTAGAGGATGACTGCTGCAATAAAGTAGATTTTCTCCCCAAGACTGTATAAAAATATAAAAGTGAGATATTAAAACAAAAAAACCCAAACCATATAGTTTTAGCCTTTTATGCAGGCAGGACCTTTTAGGACAGGTTTTCCTCTGAGGGGCACAGTGATTACCAAGTTCACTTCTATCAGTGCAGAGATGATTTGCCCCCAGTGAACAAGGCAGCAAAGGTGCTCTGCTCAGTCCAAGAGTTCATCACTGCTCTAAACACTCTGGTCACTGAATGAGGTCACTGTCAATTCACTTGTTCTTCAAAATATAAGCAAGGCTCATTTCCAGCACTGCCCAAGCTCAAAGGGCCTCGCTCTGCAGCCTCAGAACGGTTCTCACTGGAGAAATACTCACTAGAATTGACTGGGGGAGCCAGAAAATTACTGACTGACAGAAACTGATTATTTCTTCATTAAGTTTTCCTACAATTTAATGCTAAGTGCTTACCTGCCCACATTTTTCCACATCCTGCACACCTTTCAAAGACTGGGATTTACTTAACAGCTGGAGAATTCCTTGAGCACATCTCCAAACACAAAGAGCATGGGCACAGTTTACAGTTCTCTATTGCCATTTTAGAGTATTTTTAAGTAAAAAACTACCACAGAGTGTTATGGACAAATAGCTATGATATATGGTCAAGAATACAGACTACCATCCAAATTCCAGAGCACAAGTACAGTTGGCAGTTAAAATGAACTGCACACAGAGAGACAGAAAATCCTTCAAGTTACAGCTGAGGCCCAACCATGAGAACACGTTTCATCCTCTAGGTCACACTCCAGCCAGGCATTTAGGCATGAGAGCAACATCACACATCTGAGTAGTCCCACATAATTCAGTTGCATGTGGAGTATCAGCATAAGCACACTGAAGTGCTTTGCTTTATTTAAACTGCAGCTATCAAAATACAAGCCATGTTACATTTGTGTTTGTTGGGTTTGTAAACTATTATCTTCGAAGACCTTACAGAGCTTTTTACCTACTAAAATATTCTTACCTGAGCTGAGAAACAACCTGCTAGCAATTAAGAGAATAATGTACTTTTTCCTGCCTTTCTCCACATTTCAATATTGAAACACTGTTAGCCAGTTTGTGCTTTTTCTTTGTATCACTTAGATGCTCTTTGGATATATATACATATATCCTGATACAAAGTTTACACTCTAAACAGTAGAAGTGTACTTCCCTGGAACTGTCTGTCAATGAAGAAAGTTTCTATTCTGTTGTTTTAGTCACATCTAAACTCTTTTTGAGAAGAGCTGTTAAAAAAAAAATCTGAGCAACTGTTTCACGTATTTGTAAACACACTCGCTTTTGTAGACTCCAGCAGCAAGCTGAAGCATCCATCAGTGAATTTTACCAGTATATGTGTTTAAACACAAACAGAAATAAATATAAATATGATAGAGACTTGACAGAATTCTGTAACTTAAATTTGTGGTTTAACACAGAGCAGAGGTTAGCAGACAGAAATACAAGAAAGCTGACCTTACAGCAGTGGTTTGACACCAGTAACACTCAGTGGTTACTACCTCTACCCAGGAACAAAAATCAGCCTGCTCACTCCCATGGTATCATATCTGTTTTCTCCTCCTGCCCTGATCACAATTTTCTTGGTCTAAACATTCTTCCTCGTCTTAAGAGTCAAATGATTTAGTCTGGCAATATTAAATCTTAATAAATGCTAAATTGTTCTTTCACAGACAGCAATATAAGAAGCTACAAGTAGATAACGCTACCTCCACTGTCATCCACATCACATCATGGATCAAATACATGAATTCTCCTTAAACAATACTTTTTAGCCTCTGGTTAAACAGAAGGCATATAAAATGCCATAAAATGTAAATTTATGTACATTCCATAGACCTTCTAAAATCCTAAGAACACCAGCATTTTTTCAGGGATTACAAATTGTACACACATACTTGACACTTTGCCATTCGTTCAATGAAAAGCACTGGAGTTAAGCATGTGAAATTTTACAGAGGTTTATTTCTTATCCCAGTATTTTAAACTGAAATTTGGATCACGTGACTAAAACTACAGAGATCAGTAAGAATTCAGCAACAAAGCAGTATCCAAAAGGGGTTTAATATTCAAAAAAACCAAATGAGACTACAAGTTGCATTATCTAGAAAGAAACGGATGATAAGTCAATTTTTGTTTTTTAAAGTAAAAGTCAAGAATGATTTATGAGAAAAGAGGAGCAAAAATCACCAAGGGCCACATGCATTAGCAGGAATAAATGTTGCTTGTCTCAGGTTTACCTGTGATAAGCCACTACTGTCTTGACTTCAAACACTGGTACTAGTCAAGTCTTAAAAAACGCCTCTGGTTTGCAGAGACAAAACAAATACAATTATTTTACAGTACTTTCCATTCCCAAACTTGCTTATTTAATAACACAACCTGCATCATTCCATCACTTGATTGCAATGCAGTTCAGCTTAGCCAATTATGTAAGTGTATTTTACATCAGAATGGACCTGAACACTTAATTTTTAAGTCAATAGCAATGCCAGTATTTTAGTGAGAAATACGCTGGTCTTAAATGACTTATACATTTAGGTCATCTTGTGAAAGCAGCTGCTTTATGTTCCATAGTTTCACTAAAAAGGAAAAGTGCAATAAGATCTCTTATTGACAGCTGCATTCAAAAACATACCAGTTACATAAGTTTGCAAATTATACTGTGACAGAGTTAAATTTCTAAGCATTTTAACGACAGTACTCAAAATGCTGTCTCAGCAAGAATGACTCAACTCCACCACATAAGCTGCACTCCAGATAAGAAGCAACCAGCTCGATTTCATAGAAAAAAAATAATTTAGTAATCTGCTTTAATTCAGATTGTTCTGAGCTGTGCTTGTTTAGACCTGCAAACTTCACCAGTCATTTGGCATTTCCATCTTCCCTCCTCTGGTTCAACAAAAGTAACTCAAGTTTACCTACAGACAATTAAGGAAATACTTGGAAAACAGGGATAATTTTCTGCTGTACCTCGAGGGGAGAGATTCGCCAGACAACCACCAACCAGAGGAATAAACCTGTAAACCAGAGCTAGGCCTTGCCTTTAAACGACAAGAAC
Source organism: Empidonax traillii (assembly GCF_003031625.1). Lineage (NCBI taxonomy): Eukaryota > Metazoa > Chordata > Aves > Passeriformes > Tyrannidae > Empidonax > Empidonax traillii. The sequence continues at coordinate 493,895 of NW_020956410.1, forward strand.
GTGGCTATGCCAAACAGAGAGAGAGGACAGACCAGCTCTCTCCACATTTGCCCGAGGCTTTTATCAGAGATCTCTGTGAGAAAAATATTAATAACTGGCATGATGCATCAGCAAGTCTTTTTACTCTTAGCCCAGTCTCATATACAAAAGGTAGACCCAGAAAGGCCTGGAAAACAAAACTTTAGGAGCAGCTCTCCCTACCCCAGGCAAAAACGCTGGTAACAACTACCAAAACTGTTGTCCTTCAACACCTTCCTTGTGATTGATACTGTGACTGGACAGGTAAAGTGTAAAACTTCCCTGACCCATGTTTCTCACACCCATTTTATGTCTCTGATGCCATTCATAGAAAAAAAAACTATGAATAGCAACACAAGGGAAGGTATCATAGAAGAAATGCGGGTAGAAATTGCACAATTTTTGGTCATTTGGCAACTCACACAGGGTCCTGAGTGACAGCAGCCCACCAGCCATAATTTCACTGGCACTTCACAAATCCTGCTTCAGCCACCTAACCAGCTCGGGAAAGTGCTACACGGGTTCATATTTGTAAAGTCATTTCCTAGAATCACAAGAGTTAGAACTCCTACTTTATAAATTCATTCTGTTTACTCTGATGCTAAACATCACAGTCTGAGAAAAACGTATCACCTACCTTCCTCCTAGCTACTGCTCTCGGTGGTCTAAAACCGCCTTCTGCTTAAAAAAAAGTAAACCCAAAAAATTCCTCTGGGTGACACACAGAACCTTAAACCTTAAGGTTTCTAGACAGGCCCTCAGTGAACAGCACTTTCTCATTTGACGGAAGGTACAGCTCAAAAAAAAAAAAAAAAATCTGGTTCTTCCCAAGTATTACTGTAAACTTAAACATTAGTTTTGCAACAACGAAAATTTTGCCACCCACGTGGGCAATGCTGAAATATTTCAATCGTGCTAAATAAATACAAATACGTATCGAACAGGCGCCTGCAAAATCAATTCCCGTGAAAAACTATTAACCTCCAGTCGGTCTTAAAGCTGTATCACAGCTACCAGCACACAACCTAATGTAACAAAAAGCTTTAAACGTATGCTCAGAACCTCTGGCATTTCACACGCAAGCCCAATGAAACCAGCACAACTTTCTCACGCGGGGGGTGGGGGGGGTTAGCGCTTGGTTCCACGGACTTTTACCACGCAGGCCGTGACAGATCACAGACCGTCACGGCGCAACCTTTGCTCAGCGACGTTTGTTTTCAAAGGCACCGAAATCTCTCCCGAACTTTAAAACGCCCGAAAGGCGTTGGCGAGGGGAAGCCGCCCCGCTGCATCACAGTGTCACTATTCGGGGAGCGCTTGATGCTCCGACCCTCGCCAGGGTGGGGTGCTTTAAAAATAGATGCGTGGTGGTGGTGGTTTTTTTTGGTGTTGTTTTTTTTTTTTTTTTTCTCTCCTTCCCCAGTGCCGTGCCCCGAGCGTTAGGGTGGCGATGGGAGAGCAGGCTGTTTATAGCCTTTTATTTAATGAACTCTGGGCGAGGGAAGGAGGAGGGAGGGGGGCAGGGAGAAAGGGAAAGCTGCTGGTTTTCTACCTGAGCCAGGCCCAGCCCGCGCTGCTCGCCCTCTTCTCCCGGTGCCCAGGGCGGGGGGGGGCTGCGGTGACACCCCCGCCCTCAGCCCCTCAGCGGGCGCTGCATTGCAGGGGCTGCGCGGGGGGGTCCCGGCAGCGGCGTTATCCCAGCGGGATCGCACCCGCACCCCCGTTCCCGCTGCCATTCCCATTCCCGTTCCATCCCGGCTGTGCCGCCGGGGATGGCGCCGGGCTCCTCACGCCCCCCCCCCCCCCCACCTCCCCGCGCAGCCACCCCCGGTTGTTTACGGGCCCCGCCGCCCCCTCACGGCGCAGAGAACACTCACCGCCCCGGCCGCGGGGTCTGCGCCGGCTCCGCGGGCAGGGCCGCGCTCCCGCTCCCGGCGGTGAAGGACGGGGACAAGGAGGAGGAGGAGGAGAAGGAGGAGGAGGAGGAGGGGGGCACCCGGCTGGCGGCCTCGCCTCAGCTCATTCACAGGGCGGCTCTGTGCCCAGGGGGAGCCCAGTGCTCATCTCGCCCCCCCGCCGCCGCCGCCGGCCCCCCCCTCAGTCCCCGGGTCCCCCGTCCCTCCCCGGCCCGAGCTGCCCCCGCGCCCACCCGCGCAGCGCCCCCGCGGAGCGCCGACCGCGGACGGACGGACGGACACACGGAGGGACGGACACACGGACGCTCTCGCGCTGCGCTGCTGCCGCCGCCGCCTCCGCCCCTCTGCGCAGGCGCGCGCGCCGCAGGGGA
>NW_020956410.1:496753-499075 GCF_003031625.1 Empidonax traillii
GGGAGGAAAAAAAAAATAGGGAGGGAGAGGAAGGAGGGGGGGGGAAACAGCGCACCCCGGCGGGTACCCGGATGTGGGAGCGGGGCCGTTACGGGTATTACATCACCCTCCGCCCCGGGTCCCGGGCCGCGCCGCGCCTGCGCGGGACCGGCGCGAGGGGCGGTGACGTCATCGGCCCCACCCCTCTCCCTGAGGGATGAGAGCGGCGCGAGAGCCGGTTGGGATCCTTGTGTCCATCCGAATCCCGGTCCGAATCCCGGTCCCGGGGCGGTACTGGCTCAGCCTACCCGAGGGCGATGGAGCGAGCGGGCAGACGGCCGGGCGGTGGGTCCTGAGTCGCTGGCGGCATCAGCCTCGTCTCCCTGAATCGCAAAATCCATTAGGTTGGAAGAGATCTCTGAGATCATCGAGTCCAACCTGTGATCCAACACCACCATGTCAGACAGACCCTGGCACGGAGTGCCACGGTCACAGCCTTTCCTTCAACACCTCCAGGGACGGTGACTCCGCCGCCTCCCTGGGCAGCCCATTCCAACGTGGAATCGCCCATTCTGCGAAGAAATCCTTCCTGATGTCCAACCTAAACCTCCCCTGGCGCAGCTTAACACTGTCCCCTGGTCCTGAGGGGTATCCTCTTACCCGCCTGAACCGGAGCCCCGCAGGTTTCCCCGCTGGAAGCACGACCGCTGGCAGAACCAGCAGCGGATTACCAATAATGAACGCATAATGGGTTTAATAATCCCACGGGTTTCAGCCACCCTTTGATCGAGGCTGGCCTGCGGACAAAAGGGATGGCGGTGCGCTCGGGGCAGCGACTGCCCCCCGACAGTCTGCAGGGAACAAGCTGAGGGAAAAAGCTTTAAGACACACCACTGCTTGGTCTCAGGGAAGGGGGGAATGCTCCAGGAGGCTGCGATGGGAGAGGGGTGGTTCTGGGTGGGGGGAACTACCAATTCCGGCAAGCCATGGTTAAACCCTGTGGCTGGGGATTTCCGAGCTGGAGTGGGTGCCAGGAGGAGGGAGCGCTTCAAGGGGAGGATTAGGAATGCACAGGAGCTCTGAGGCTGTAAAGAAGGAATTAAATGCAGAGGGAGAAATGCTGAGGGGTACTGGGAAAGGTGAAGTGGGTACTTAGCAAGTTTGTCTACTCTAGGTGGTTTCCATCCTAAACAGAAACCAACCACAGCAAGCAGAGGGTAGGTTTAGATTTGAAATTAGGATGAAATTCTTCCCTGTGAGGGTGGTGAGGTCCTGGCACAGGTTGCCCCGAGAGAAGCTTGTGGATATCCCATCCCTGGATGCGTTCAAGGCCAGGTTGGATGGGGCTTGGAGCAAGGCAGTCTAGTGGAGGATGTGCCTGCCCGTGGCAGGGGGATTGGAACGACGTGGTCTTTTAAGGTCCCTTCCAACTCAAACCATTCCAGGATTCCCTAAAGTGAACGTTTGGAAAGCCCTCCAGTTGCTGGTTATGTTCCCATTGTAGATATTCATCGCTGCAAGTTCATCAGGGACTGAGGGCGGTTTATCGGGGGCTGTTGGGCAGATCAGACCAACAAAAGCAAAGCCCTACCCAGAGATAGCTAAAAGAGCTGCGAAAAATCCAACAAAAGCTCGTAACTGTGGGGCTTTCCTATGACAGATAAACTGACCGCATTTCGTGTTTCGGCACGATTACAGAATCTCCAGTTCCAGTTGCTGCCTGTGCCTGGGCGGAATGTTTGGACCCAATCTCCCCGTATTCACCCTAATCGTGATCGCTGTTACGACACTGAGCACCGCCAATCGTTCTGTTAACGATTCGGGGCCTTTGATTTAGAAATTTCGAGCTTTTGTAGTTAAATGCGGTAAAATCTGTTAGTGGAAACATACCTTTAGAGATATTTAAACGCAAAATATATTGAAAATCCACAATGAAAGGGAGATTATGGAAGGTCATGGAGTAAGTCCCTTAATCTTCATCAATGCAATTTTGAATTTCTTTTTGGTATCCAAAGATAATTGATTACAATTTTTAATGCAGTTAAGGTTTTTAAAGCTGCATTTCCGTTTCCCCTTGCCTTGCCTTGCTTGGCCTCTCTTTTCCTTGCCTTCTCTTCCTTTTTTACCTCCCCCCCTCCCCCCTCCCCCCCCCCCGCCAAATCTACAATATACAGACAAGGTAGAGGTTACACAGAATTCCTGCAGGCATGTGCCATGTTTCTTTAACCTCTACACTTAAACATAAATTTAATTTTTCACCCTCCTTTTCTGCTTTAATAAATCTCTCCTAGCACTTTGAATTATATACAATCATGGGTTTCATTTAGATTCCATGTTACCCAC
>NW_020956410.1:499096-501373 GCF_003031625.1 Empidonax traillii
AAACAGCGCACCCCGGCGGGTACCCGGATGTGGGAGCGGGGCCGTTACGGGTATTACATCACCCTCCGCCCCGGGTCCCGGGCCGCGCCGCGCCTGCGCGGGACCGGCGCGAGGGGCGGTGACGTCATCGGCCCCACCCCTCTCCCTGAGGGGTGAGAGCGGCGCGAGAGCCGGTTGGGATCCTTGTGTCCGTCTGAATCCCGGTCCGAATCCCGGTCCCGGGGCGGTACTGGCTCAGCCTACCCGAGGGCGATGGAGCGAGCGGGCAGACGGGCGGGCGGTGGGTCCTGAGTCGCTGGCGGCATCAGCCTCGTCTCCCTGAATCGCAAAATCCATTAGGTTGGAAGAGATCTCTGAGATCATCGAGTCCAACCTGTGATCCAACACCACCATGTCAGACAGACCCTGGCACCGAGTGCCACGGTCACAGCCTTTCCTTCAACACCTCCAGGGACGGTGACTCCGCCGCCTCCCTGGGCAGCCCATTCCAACGTGGAATCGCCCACTCTGCGAAGAAATCCCTCCTGATGTCCAACCTAAACCTCCCCTGGCGCAGCTTAACACTGTCCCCTGGTCCTGAGGGGTATCCTCTTACCCGCCTGAACCGGAGCCCCGCAGGTTTCCCCGCTGGAAGCACGACCGCTGGCAGAACCAGCAGCGGATTACCAATAATGAACGCATAATGGGTTTAATAATCCCACGGGTTTCAGCCACCCTTTGATCGAGGCTGGCCTGCGGACAAAAGGGATGGCGGTGCGCTCGGGGCAGCGACTGCCCCCCGACAGTCTGCAGGGAACAAACTGAGGGGAAAAGCTTTTAGACACACCACTGCTTGGTCTCAGGGAAGGGGGGGATGCTCCAGGAGGCTGCGATGGGAGAGGGGTGGTTCTGGGTGGGGGGAACTACCAATTCCGGCAAGCCATGGTTAAACCCTGTGGCTGGGGATTTCCGAGCTGGAGTGGGTGCCAGGAGGAGGGAGCGCTTCAAGGGGAGGATTAGGAATGCACAGGAGCTCTGAGGCTGTAAAGAAGGAATTAAATGCAGAGGGAGAAATGCTGAGGGGTACTGGGAAAGGTGAAGTGGGTACTTAGCAAGTTTGTCTACTCTAGGTGGTTTCCATCCTAAACAGAAACCAACCACAGCAAGCAGAGGGTAGGTTTAGATTTGAAATTAGGATGAAATTCTTCCCTGTGAGGGTGGTGAGGCCCTGGCACAGGTTGCCCCGAGAGAAGCTGTGGATGTCCCATCCCTGGATGCGTTCAAGGCCAGGTTGGATGGGGCTTGGAGCAACGCAGTCTAGTGGAGGATGTGCCTGCCCATGGCAGGGGGATTGGAACGACATGGTCTTTTAAGGTCCCTTCCAACTCAAACCATTCCAGGATTCCCTAAAATGAATGTTTGGAAAGCCCTCCAATTGCTGGTTATGTTCCCACTGTAGATATTCATCGCTGCAAGTTCATCAGGGACTAAGGGCGGTTTATCGGGGAATATTGGGCGGATCAGACCAACAAAAGCAAAGCCCTACCCAGAGATAGCTAAAAGAGCTGCGAAAAATCCAACAAAAGCTCGTAACTGTGGGGCTTTCCTATGACAGATAAACTGACCGCATTTCGTGTTTCGGCACGATTACAGAATCTCCAGTTCCAGTTGCTGCCTGTGCCTGGGCGGAATGTTTGGACCCAATCTCCCCGTATTCACCCTAATCGTGATCGCTGTCACGACACTGAGCACCGCCAATCGTTCTGTTAACGATTCGGGGCCTTTGATTTAGAAATTTCGAGCTTTTGTAGTTAAATGCGGTAAAATCTGTTAGTGGAAACATACCTTTAGAGATATTTAAACGCAAAATATATTGAAAATCCACAATGAAAGGGAGATTATGGAAGGTCATGGAGTAAGTCCCTTAATCTTCATCAATGCAATTTTGAATTTCTTTTTGGTATCCAAAGATAATTGATTACAATTTTTAATGCAGTTAAGGTTTTTAAAGCTGCATTTCCGTTTCCCCTTGGCTTGCCTTGCTTGGCCTCTCTTTTCCTTGCCTTCTCTTCCTTTTTTACCTCCCCCACTCCCCCCTCCCCCCCCACTGCCAAATCTACAATATACAGACAAGGTAGAGGTTACACAGAATTCCTGCAGGCATGTGCCATGTTTCTTTAACCTCTACACTTAAACATAAATTTAATTTTTCACCCTCCTTTTCTGCTTTAATAAATCTCTCCTAGCACTTTGAATTATATACAATCATGGGTTTCATTTAGATTCCATGTTACCCAC
>NW_020956410.1:502158-511478 GCF_003031625.1 Empidonax traillii
CAATATACAGACAAGGTAGAGGTTACACAGAATTCCTGCAGGCATGTGCCATGTTTCTTTAACCTCTACACTTAAACATAAATTTAATTTTTCACCCTCCTTTTCTGCTTTAATAAATCTCTCCTAGCACTTTGAATTATATACAATCATGGGTTTCATTTAGATTCCATGTTACCCACAGCTGTGTTTTGAGTGGTTTTTATTTTAAATAAAAGTGATTGAAAACATGGCTCTGCATATTGTTTTGTGATGTCCCAGTTTTAAGCTGCAGGAATGTAATGACAGCAGAGAGTTTGCTGCTGTCATTTTCTATTTATATGGGTTTTTTTTCGGGGGAAATTGGATGAAGTCAAATTACCACAATATTTTCTTAAAGTGTAACTTTTATTTAGTTTCCTAATTTTGCTTGGCCTGTTGTACCGACAATGGTAATAAATATTTACAAGAAGTTCAAACATCACTTTTAATTAGGATAAAACAGCTGTGTGCAACATATCACTCTGCTATTTGTAGCTGATGAAAAACTACATCTCCCAGTGTACAACTCTTTATTTTCTCTTTAGCTGTTCATCGAGTTGTGATACAGATGGTTGGGACCTGTAGCCACTACAGTCATTAGCAGCACAGTAACAAGAACCGCTGTGAAACTCAACACTGTATCATAAATCATTAATGAGTTATTGAGAAGAATCATATTTCACTGTTTGGAACGAGAAAATTCTTTTAGCATTATAAGGCGTATTTAAAATGATGTGCTGCTCCACAACCTATTTTTAGATAATGTTATTTTTGGACTATTTTAACTCTGTTTCCTGTCACAGCTTTAAAAAAGTCTTTAGATGGATAATAATTGCCAAGAGTATTTCTAAAAAAAAATAAATGTCCAAGTGTCTAAATAAACAGATATTTGCCACCTATGCACATTTGGTTATTGCAGGCAGGAGGATGATTTTGTCCAATCTATTCATTAAAACTCAATTTAGAAAATTCCACACTTAGCCCAATGAAGCTGTTTCCAATGACATCATTTCCCATAAAAAGAGAAAATGGGACCGCAGTTGCTACTGGGATCACATGGCAATGTGCTTTTAGCTGCACTTTGGAGTCAGTTTCCATCTGTAATGGCCATACTCTGTAGGAGCCTGCTGTAATCTGCCTCTTCTATTGCCCAACACTCCTGTTAACTCTTTCTGGTTTGATACCAGCGGGTTAAACTTCTTTCATTATAAGGTACGTCATGAAGTATTGGAATTTTGTCCGTGTGTTCCTCGAACATGGGACATCCAGCACCAATATCAGAGAGTCACAGAATGATTGGGGCTGACAATGTAACCGAACTGAGACCTCTGGAGATCGTCCAGTCCAACTCTCCTGTCAGTGCAGGGTCAGCTGGAGCAGGTGACACAGGAACATGTCCAAGTGGGTTTGGAATGTCTCCAGAGAAGGAGACTCCACACCCTCCCTGGGCAGCTGTTCCAGCGCTCTGCCATCCTCAACATAAAGAAGTTCTTCCTCATGTTGAAGTGGAACTTCTTGTGTTTTAGTTTATGGCCATTGCTCCTTGTCCTGTCACTGGGCACCACCAAAAAGAGCCTGGCACCATCCTCTTGGCACCTGCCTTGGAGATTTTTACATGTATTAATGAGATCCCCTCTCAGTCTTCTTCATCTCCCTCAGGCTCTCCCTGTAAGAGAGATGCTCCAGACCCCTCACCACCTTTGTGGCCTCTGCTGTAGCACCTTTTCTTCCTTGAGCTGTGGAGACCAGAGCTGAGCACCTTGGTTTCAGCTTCCCTTACCTGCTGTCCCTATTTCTCCTCTCTTATATGATCTGCCATGAATAGCTGACATAGGTGGGAAATAATACATTCAAAGTTACTTTGCAGCCTAAAAAGCTGTTAGGCTGTGGGGGTTTGTTTTGTTTGGTACAGAATTTGTATCACCCAGTAATTCTCATCTAAATATCTAAAATTAATTAATTATCTACCCATGGTGCTTAGAAGTTATCTGATAGAAATCATCATATTAATGAGAAGTGTGGCCTGTAATAGCATGATCTTGCCAAAACTTTATATCTTTGGCTTGGGAAGTACTGATGCCCGGCCCTATCCCTTCTCCAGGAGGATGATGCTCCTATTTTTGGAATCTAAAAGCCAGCTGCATGACTATGCTGCAGGCTTTACATCTTCCCGGTGCTATTCCTGCAACACCCTGGTGTGATGACATCTGTAGGGATCTGCTCGGGCAGCTGTGCCACTGGGAACTCCGTAAAATGCCAGTACTGTAGCGATGATTAATAATCACATGATGCTGAAGTCATCAAAAGCACACACCTAGGGTGTATCCTGTATCCAAACTGAATTTGTCTGAAGGATGTCACAAAGACTTTGGTCTTTTGAAGAGCATCACATGCAAACGTCCTGCATTCTTGAAACGCAGCGGTTTTGATATAATTCACGTCCTGAAAAGCTCTTCTCAAACTGCCACACTTTGTCCCCTCTGAGAGCAGATCCGTGCTCTTCTGATCGCTTTTAGAAACAACATTCAGAGTTATGACATCATTTAAAGACCAAATGCTGGTAATTTTCAGGCTACAAAATTAGGTACAAAGTCATTAGGGCATCACAATGTGGTTTTTCTTATTTTAGCTGTAAGAGAAAGCAAGCAGTGCTCAGTCATGAGTTTTATTTTTCCAGGGAGAATTTGCTGATGGAAGTAACCTGCAATTCAGAAAAATCAGCAAAAGCAAAACACAGTAAAGACCAAAATATCAGTGGGGACAAAATCCTTTTATGCTTACAATTAATATAAAGCATATTAAAAATAGAAGCATAATAACAATATAAAGCATGCAGAAATAAGCATAATAAAACTAGAAAGCACAAAAAATATAAGCACAATAAAATATAAAGCATATAAAATATATTAATATAAATTAATATAAGATAGTAAATAATAAAAATAATATAATTAATATAAATGAATATAAGATAGTAAATACTAAAACAAATATAATTAATATAAATTAGTATAGATTAATATTCTCAATATTCTATAATACATGTTTTTTTCTCTTTCCATTTTTCTCCAACTCTTTTGTCTGTATAATATGACAAAAGCATGACATCTCTCAATTCCTTCAGAAGCCCAAAGTCAGATGACAAAAATTCAGACAGCTGAGGAAAAGAAATGCAGTTTGTTGAGGTATTCAGAGTTCACCTGTGAATCACCTTCATTTTACATGGTTCCCTCTATCTGTAGCAAAATGTCACCTAAGACCTGGTGGTCAGGAAAATTTGCTTTTCATGTGAAATGGAGAAATTAAAAAAGAATGTCAGTATATTCTACAAGCATTTTAAAGAAAATGAAAAATGAGGGGGAAAAGAGAACCATTTAAATACTGATTTTCCCCCCCTCCCTTTAGAATCTCAACTGCTCAGTAGTTAAAATGGAAAAGTCTTGGTAGAAAGCCTGTGTGTCCTGAACTTTTTATGGAGAAAGGGACAAAAAAGCCATGTTTGATGTCTGAAGAAGCGCTGGCACCACGTGCCAGGCTATGCCAACTCACTTTGGCCCCTGTCCCTGTGCTATCCACCAGGTTCATGGTGGTGTGATGCATATGGTCTCTTTGGGACCTCCTGTGCTTCCCTTCAGCACAGAAACCATCAACCAGCTGAAAGCCACACTAGGAGAAAACAGCAGTTGATTTGAAGTGTTCTCAAGGCTGGGTGGGATTCTCACTCAACGGGACTCCAGCAGGGACACCTTCCACAGTTCCTTCAAACCTGGAGGGGATACACTTCATTCAGTCTTCATCCCTGAACACCAAGACGTGCCTATGAAGGTGTATGGGAGTTGCTGGTTTCCTTTTTTGTTTCCTTTCCTTTCCTTTGGTCCGTGCAGGAAGGCCTGTGACAAAGCTCCCACTGACCTCAGCCTTGCAGGATCAATCCCTCAGTCATTAGCACGTTGTAAAAACCGCTGCTACCCAGTCGATTTTAATGGGCCTGCCCACAACTGTCAGTTGTTTAACCTAAAAATTAGCTTGGCAATCACAGCTGAAATTACAAGGCAGACTGTTGATGCATAAGAATACTTCATCCTGAGTCATCAAGAGTCCTGTGATGTTCTTAAGAGTTTTATAATTATTAACATTCAGGCAAGAGATTCAGAAATTTGATAAAGACTGGAATTTCCAGATGTGAAGGAGATTAGTTCTGATAGGAGGATAAGATTTACGTTCTGTAAACTCACGTGTTTTTTTGTCTTACTAGTCTTCTTCTTCTTTAAATAGCTGGGTTGAGTCACGCTCTTTGTACAATCAAACACAACTTATATTTTGCTACATTCCTTCATATATTCGTGTTGAATCTGTTGTCTCTTTTAACAAGCCTGTTAGCTGGGACACAGCTGAGGAGAAGAATCTTTTGTGTCAATTAAGCAGTTAAATTAAGCCCAAAAGCAACGTGTCAGAATGAAATAGCCAAGGCGTGGAGATATTTGAAATCTAAAGATTACTTAGTATTTTGCAAAATAAGTTTTCCACCGTACCAAGGATTCTGAAGAGTCCCAGATTTAAAGGATAGTTCTGTTCTGAAGCTGGATTTTGCCAGTTATGCCTTTTTTGGTTGACAATATAACCAAAATTTAAATTTAGTTTCATTACATAGGTGCTGGTGTGGTATGACTAAGAAGGAAAGACATTGTTTCATATTTGCTGGCATAAGGGACATTGGTAAAAATGGATATGAGATCACAAGACGTTAGTGATCGTTTTCATAGGAAAGCAAAACAATTTGTAATTTGTATTTTTAGCACTTTTATGACAATCCTCTCCCCCCACCATGACGGTTTTGTGTTTCTTTGGCGATGGTACAGAACAAAACGTTAACAAAGCAAGCGGGGCCATTAAGAAGAGAAACTGCTTGTTGTGCAGATCAAGCGCAGAGTTCCAGGAGGAGGAACCTACCAGGAAAGGAAAATCTGGTGTTGCAGGTCACATTAGCCAGTGTTCTTCTGTGGAGGGTTTAAGTGCAAGCAATGTGGCACAGCTTTGAGTAATACTCAAAACGTGGATGCTCCTGGGAGGTAATTCGAGTCTCCACCCTTCTCAGGAAATTTCAGTTAATCCCATGGATTAGGAGGCCAACTACTTCTTGAGAGATTTGGGAATGCAATTTAAGAATTTGAAATGTGCTTCTTTCCTTGCTTTCTTTTTTCCTTTCTTTTTGGTATATCACCATGTATTTATTGAGATGAATCTATGTTTCCATTCTATTTGTGTGTGTGAAGGCATATACTATATTTTTACAAACTCACTGATTTAATTTTTTAACCTTTCTAGGAATAATCAAAATAATTGACTAGCACTTGACATTTATTTTGTCATATTTATTCCTTTGTGTTGTTTTACTCTGGTTAAGAGATAAATAAATAAATAATGTGATCCCTTGTAAAAGACAAGTTAAGGAATAGGGAAAAGCTTGTCCTACAAAGATGAGGAAAATTATGAGGTGAAAAAGAGAAAGCACTGGCCATGTTAATTCACAGCAGCCTGCTGGAAACAGTATTGGAACCATTAGCTCACCCTACAGAGGTCACAAGATTGCCATTCTATGACATAAATTTCAATTATTACAGACAGTGTCTCAACACGAGTGTAGTAGTTGACCTGAGCTGAACCCACAGTAGATGAGAGAGGCTCGTTACCAATAACACTCAGCAAATGGGAATTTTCCTGCAAGTGCAAACTGCAAAGTGAAGTTACAGCCCCTCAGAGCACTGAGCAAACCCCTCACTCTGCTGGTAACTCCCTGGGAAGGATTTGTGGATGCTCAAAAGAGAGCAGTTCTCACTGAGCTGCAAAGGCAGCCTACTGAGAAACTCATGGTAAAAAAAAAAAAAAAAAGAAAGCAGTATCTAGTGTCATCTACAAAAATAAAGTTTAGTATCTTTTCCTAAAAGCGTTGAAGTTGATTCAGTGCCCTTCAAGTTAAATTCAAGTTAAATTCAAGATTCCCATTGACTTCAGTGAGTCTGGATTGGGTTTAAATTTCTTATTTGCTTGGGGAGGCATTAGCACTGTCAAAGTGACTTCCATCAGTTTAAGCTGGATTAATGATACAGCAGTCATTTATCATAAAATCATGGAATAATTTTGGTTGGAGGGGACTTCTGCAGGTCACCTGGTTCAACTCCTGGCTCAAAGCAGGTCCAATGAGGAGTTGCTTAGGTCTTTGTCCAGCTGAGCCATAGAGTCATGGAATATCCTGAGTGGGAAGGGATCCACAAAGGAGTCTGTTCCAGTGCCTGACCATGCTGTGGGTGAAGAACCTTTGCCTAATACCCAACCTAAATATCTTTGAGAGGGGAAGTTCCACTGGCCTGGGCACCTGCTTTTGTGTTCCCCATCGGAATTTCTTGTGTTGCAATTTGTGTCTGTTGCCTCTTGCCTTATCACTGTGTATCTCTGAAAAGAACCTGTGGTTGAAGGCAGCAGTAAAACCTTCCTTTATTCTTCTCTCCTTACAGCTCAGCAAAGGATCTCAGAGTCTCTCTCCATCTTGGTGGCCCCTGCACTGCACTTTCTCCAGTATGTTGAAGAACTTACTTACTCAGGAAAGGTAACAGGAGGCTGCTTACAGAGCTTTGACTGAAATACCTGTGTCCAGTATCTCACCTGTTGCTGTGACACATAAAGTACCTTTTAACATCATTACAAATCTCAGCTATGGAAAATAAACCATTACTGTCTTTTGTGACTGTCCTGAACCTCTCTGGGTTGACACCCATGCTACCATACATTTCTGCCTGATCCTGGGCAGTGCAGGAAACATTTTTAGGTGTTAGTATTAGTTAGAGCAGTCTTAGAGATCCTTTTTCATGGTTTTGGACACCAGAAAGGAACTGCTGGAGCAGCAGGTGCATCCAACTCCCCCTCTCTCAGTGCCAGCATGTCCTGTCCTTCACCTGATCAGGAAAGCATTGTGCTCCAGTTCATTTCTCTGGCACCCAGAGACTTCCCCAGAAGAATAATCTGAGCTCTCTCTTTTATTGTGTTGCTGGAATGGAAGCTTATATTTAGCCACTGTATTTCCTTACCTTTTTATCTCCTTAAAATATGTACAGTCTGAGCAGGAGTACTGCCTATGGCTTTTGTTAGCTGAGATACACAAAACCCCCCAGTCTCCAGTAGCTTCTAGAGCTTACATAATATCTTCATTAAAATACCAATCACAGGGTGATGCTAAGAGCCAGATCAGACTGGGATCAGCTTTTTGGGCCATGCTCACTTCTGGACTTTTTGCCTGAGAAATTCCACAGGTTCACATGCTTGATTATGCAATTATTTTCTTGAATTGATTTGAAAATCTTCCCCCATGCTGAGTTCACAGCCCCAAAGCTGATCTTCCTTCTGATTTACGTTCTGATGGAAAAAAGATTTAGAAAGAGAAATCTGTATTTTTCTCTTAAAAATCTTGGTTGGTAATGAAAAATCTCTGATATTTTGTGTTTTGCTTTGGGAAGACCAGCAGAGGGGGCCTGAGCCAACCCCGTCCCACATTTGTGCTGGAATTGTGAACAATAACAGTTTAAAAAAAAAAACCAAACAAAATCCACTTTAATTTAGTTCTCTGTTAAAACCACAGAGGAAATACATGGATGAAAATGAAGGGAAAATAGCTGTTTTAGGGAAACTGCACTATTAAGAGGCTGTCAAAAGTGGTACTAATTATTAAAGGGAAAAAGGATAATTTGGGGATTAGGACAGGAATTTGTTATCTGATTCTGTCTCTGGATAACAGTTACTAAAGGACTGGTTCCCTGAAGTATCTTTTCATGGGTTTTGGGAGACATTCCCTCCATAAGTTACCCCTGTATAAGGAGGAAGAGAAAATCTTTCAGCGCAGGATTCGGAGGAGGCTCCTAATTTATGTTCCTTGGCCACCCCCACGGTGGAGTTTGTTTCTGCTGACAGGTGATCAGGGAGACAAAGCTCTGCAGAATCAGCCTCCTGGAAACCACCTTCTTTTCCTCCTCCTGTGTCTCGCAATGTTGTTACGACGTTCTCTCTTTCAAAAGGGACAAGGGACACTCGTCAGGAAAGTCATGAGTAAGTGACTCTCTTAGGTGTGTCTTTCTTTAGAAAGACCTAAGTAGTGTTGTCCAACTTCACCTTATTTATAACATATATATTTGTCTCTTTCTCTCTCAAGGTTTACACCTTTCCCCTACGTTCAGAAAGGTAACTTAAACCTGACCTTGAAAACCAGCCCAAGATGATAGATGCAAAACAGGGATCTGAGAATCAGAATTTAAAGATCAGTGATAATGTCTGCCTCTTCTTCACCATCAGAAGATGGTTTGTTCTGTATCAAGAAAGCAAGAAAGCTGTTCTTTTAAAGAAAAATATAGAATCACAGAATGGTTTGGGTTGGAAGGGACTAGATACAGGGGCAGGGACACCTTCCTCTAGACCAGGTTGCTCAGAGCTCCATCCAGCCTGGCCTTGAACACTCCCAGGGATGGGACAGGCACAGCTTCTCTGGGCAACCTGTGCCAGGGCCTCACCACCCTCACAGGGAAGAAGTTTTTCCTAACATCTAATCTAACCCTTTCCTCTGTCAGTGTGAAGCCATTCTGCCTTGTCCTGTCACTCCAGGCCCTTGTCTGAAGTCCCTCTCCAGCTCTCTTGGAGCCCCTTTAGGCACTGGAAGGGACTCTGATATATTCCCAGAGCTTTCTCTTCTCCAGGCTGAATAGCCCCAGCTCTCTCAGCCTGTCTCCATAGCAGAGGTGCTCCAGCCCTCTGATGAAATCCTGGCTTTCCCTCACTTCTCCAGATATGATTTATTCCTAAGGCACGGTGCATTCAGGTATGTTCTACCCTTGCTTATACCTTTTCCTTTGAGGAAAAGTCCTTCATATATTTCTATCTCAACTTCTTCTAATGTTTCATTCAAATAATCATGAGGAATTACATAGAATCATAGAATCATAGAATAGATTGGGTTGGAAAAGACCTCCAAAATCATCAAGTCCAACCCCTGATCCAACTCCAATTACTATATCATGGCACTTTTTAAAAACCTCCAGGGATGGTGAATCCACCACCTCTCTGCGTAGGCCGTTCCAATGCCTGATTACCCTCTCTGTAAAGAATTTCTTCCTAACATCTAACCTAAACCTCCCCTGGCAGAGCTTGAGCCCATGTCCCCTTGTCCTGTTGTTGGTTGCCTGGGAGAAGAGACCAACCCCCACCTGGCTATAACCTCCCTTCAGGTAGTTGAAGAGAGTGATGAGGTCACCTCTAAGCCTTCT
>NW_020956411.1:0-1925 GCF_003031625.1 Empidonax traillii
ACTCCTCTATCAGCCGCGTGGGGGGTCTCCTTACTCCAACAAACTTTTACAAGTAGCAGAGTTTACTTTTCAGTCTTTTCCCTACTGAAGAGAGAGAGCGAAAGGGGGAAGAAGCAGCTCTCCCCCCTTCAAACTTTTCTTCTCTCTCCTCCGGCTGCCAGCTTTGACCTTGGAGGTCCCTTATCTCTTCGCTGGAATTTTTCCACAGCGGTTTCTTGTCCAAGCAGTTCGTCTTTTAAACTTTTTTTTTCTTCACTCTCTTACAAGAGAGAAGGGAGGACTTCAGTGCTGCACCTGCTCCCCCCACCCCGGCCCAAGCCGGGGGAGGAGGGAGTCTGGCCCTGCTCGGGCCCGCTACTCCTCTCCCCTACATGGCTGCTGCCCCTAATTTCAACTGCACCAACAAACCTTCTCTTCCGTTTTCTTGAAGATGTAATTAGCAAAGGCGTCACTGGACTTTTGATTGGCCTTTTTGTCCGGAAATTACCTGGACAAAACCATCCTCAGCCCCAGGGATGGGCTGGTGGGCAAAACCACGACAGGCACTAAGAACAAAGTTGAAAAAAGCCCAACTTCTGTAAGTATTTGAATTATTCTATGTATTTTCAAGAAACTTTAAATAGAAAACAATACACAACATAACCAAAAAGTCATAGGTTTCTGTATGAGTAAGTTTACAGTAGGTAGTTACTCCAACATTTGCATATTTTTTTCCAGCTAATTGGATACACATTTTCATTCTTTCAGAGATTCGTTATAGATCAGAAAAATCAATCTTTTAAAAAACTTCAGTTGTATTTCTGATTTTTCTTTTAATTGATCGTTTTAAAGAACTCCTTTATGTATGAGACTACATGGAAGGAGTTGTGCAATCACGTGACTTAATCAAAATTAATGTAGCTTTCAACACTGCCTGACAGTATAGAACACAAGCATACCTGTTTTACAAACAGTACTACTCTATGTTTTTGTCTGAGAGATGCTGTAGGCTGCAGTACTCATGTCAGAGCTCGGAGTAAGCTGCAACTCCGAGAGGCTCTGTCATTCATCTTGAAAGTGAAGGGAAGTTTTGTTTTCAAGGACACTATTGGAAGGAAAGGCCATTGTACCACCCTTAGCTGTTCGATACCTGATAAATTTTTAATTTAGGCACAGTATGTTTATATATGCACACTTGACTTTTTAAAAAATAAGAGGAAAACCACACAGAGAAATATTTGCATCCCTCTGTGGTGCTAAATTTATGTTGCACCTTCAATCTGAAACAAAAACTATCTTTAAAATATTTTAGCTTAGAAATGCAGAGAACCTACTCCAAGTGGAAGAAAATACTGCATAAGCCTGATAATGTACCAGTTTTAAAATAATCTTTAAACCTGACTGTTTTCTGAAGGGATACTTGCCTTTAATTCGGGAAAATATCCTGCTATGTGTGGTGGAATATTTTTTGAATCAGATCTGTAGAATCACGCCCATAGATGGTTGACTGTGTCCCGGAGCACCAGCTGTTTCCTGACCTTGTTCAAATTTGATCATTCCTTTCTTATTCTCCAAAAGGTACTTAGACTTTATCTGTAAGCATAGTGTAAATTTGGAGGAATTCATCAAGACAATAAATTTTGTTGAACAGAACGGCAATGTATTTTGCCTGCAGTGTGGTATGTTTCATAGTCTGATAGAAGCAGACCTACCTGAAAGAAAAGTAGATTTTCCTGCAAAACATGAACTAAAATATGTTGGGGAATAAGATGAAAGTTTAGCAATTAGTAGTGCTTGCAGATTTAATATTTAGAAGCATCTGGTGATATAAAATGTCTACTAACCAAAATCAGCTTATTCCTTTTTTTTTTTTTTTTTTTTTTTTTTTTTTTTTTTTTTTTTTTTTTTTTTTTTTTTTTTTCTTTTTTTTTATTTTTTTTTTTTTT
>NW_020956411.1:4299-14213 GCF_003031625.1 Empidonax traillii
GATGTTAGGAAGAAATTCTTTACGGAGAGGGTAATCAGGCATTGGAACGGCCTACCCAGAGAGGTGGTGGATTCACCATCCCTGGAGGTTTTTAAGCAGAGATTGGATGTGGCCCTTAGTGCCATGATATAGTAATTGGAGTTGGATCAGGGGTTGGACTTGATGATCTTGGAGGTCTTTTCCAACCCAGTCTATTCTGTGATTCTATGATTCTATAACAGTGAAGGTTCTTTAAGAATTTATAATTTTATACTTGAACCGACAGTTTTCCCAAAATGCTAAATGTTACTGTTTCACTAAGCAGAATGATCTTCAATGTACAGAGAAATATTACTGCAACAAGCGGATAAAAGCATTATATATATCCATGAGGCAGTTGCATCTAGGCTTAGGAACCTGCTGGTTTTAATTTAAATTATTATTCATCTGCAACAGGTAAGCAGTAAAAAATAATATTTAATTTTCTGTGATGAGTCCATGAAAACTAAAGAAAACTAGTGATCACTAAGGAGAGGAAGCTTTTATAATGATGAGCTAAGAAAAAAAAGCCACTGGAAACTGATAAGAATCAATTTCATATCACATTTCACATCATATTGCTGTCTTTGTTGTTTGGGGTTTTATTCTAAGAAATTAGCTTTCTATAGCTATCCATTTTATTCATTCAGTAGCCAGGGCCTCCAGGTTACACAGATGAGGTGCACACACCATTTCTGTAGACATATAGTGAATAGTGAAAGACTAAACTTCTAGACTTGTCACATTTTTGAAAGTGATGGCTAGAGTGTGATAGATGCACCCACTCTGACTGAGTGAACAGTACTTGAGTTCAGGCATCACTAACAAGTAGGCCTGCCTGAAATCAGCCTTGCTGTGCAAAACTTGAGAATTGTGCTAGGCCACATCTTCTCAAAAGCCAAAGAGTCTAGGCCATGTCTTGTCACGAGTTAACAGTACTAGCCTGGTCTGGGACTAGACAAAACTAAAACTGCTACAGCTGCACTCCTGCGCATACAACAAAGGGGGTTTGACTACAAGTCAATCACTTTATGCTAAATATCTGTAGCCCCTCTCCCCAAGCCTGCTGAGCTCTCCTGTACAGCAGCAGACTGCATGGTGGTGACCTTTCCCTTGAGCAGGGATGCCCCTAAAGGTTACTGTTCAAGGTTGAGACTCCTTACATGGCATCCGATATCTATAACAAAGTAAGCAATATTTTACATTAGGCCTAAAAATATATTGTATGCTAGTGACATTTGTATATCCAGCTGTAGCTTAATTAGAAGTGTAGTAAGAAGTAGAGTGTTTGAGTGCCATCTAAATCATTGTCTAAATTGTCTAATCACCATCTAAATAATAATTTAAATTATCATTTAACTCTGTCTAATTACCATTCAATTATTGTTTAATCGCCATTTGATTACAATTTGATTTTCATTGATTAATTACCATTTGGTCATCATTTAGCCATTAATAAAACCCTTTAAGTTAGCTACACAACTATGACTTCTCTTAATAATTCACCTGTGGCATAAAGATGATATGATTACTTAATTATGTAAATATTAAGAATTGTTACATCCTCACCAGTGCTTAGTGAGGTGGATTCCACTTCTCCAAGCAGACCTTGATTTGCAAAGAGTGCCCCATGGTGATGGAAACCAAAATCATGTTGCTGACCAACTGTTGACACTCAGAATCAGTTCCCTCCTCCTCATGCCTCTCTCTTGAGGAGAAGGGCACCTGGGACCCTATGCCCCTGACCATTTTCCCCAGAGACTAAGAGGGTTTAGATCCTCCCCTAGTTGGCCTGGAGCTATTGCTGGTACCCACACGGAAGAACAGCAAGGGGGTCATAGTCAGAGAGTTGGATAAAATTTGGCAGTCTCTCCACAACATCTGGGCCCCTGGCAAACATCAAGCTTCTCTAGCCAGCAGGTCAGGTTGAAGCCTCTGTGCTTCACGGCTGGCAGTCACTCACTACATCACTCTGCTTCCTCCAGGTGTCTGGCACAGCTCATGTTAGTCTGTCCAGGTGCTTTGCTTGAAAGCATCCAAGCATCCTAGGTCTTCCTCGGCTTTGAGGGCAACGAACCACAGGTGAAGTAGGAACATTAGATGTGGTTCCAGAAGACACCAGCTTACAGCCATCCCCTTCCACAGATTTGCAATTCTGCTTATGACAGGCTCTGCCCAGGTCTGCACTGTGGTGGGAGTCCAGGGCTCTTGAAGCTGTAGGGTCTCTGAAGAGATCCTGTCTCTCTCTCTCTGATGCTGCAAAGTCTTCTGACTTCCATCACTTCTCCACTTGGCAACATAGCTTCCTAGCAGCACTGCACCTCCTGTAGGAAAGGTCTGGAAGAGACACTCCCTCTGATCCAGTAAGCTCTGAGACAGGCCTCTCCCTAGTACCAGCAAAAAGGATGGGAGCTTCACCTTCACAAAGCAGGGGCAGCTGCAACAAAGGCCCCAGGCACTCTGCATCAAGGGCAGTTGATCATGCTTGCTAAAGGCTGCCAGAGCTTCCCCAGGCTTGCAGCTCTGTGGCTTCCCTTGCCTTGTCTTTACCAGGCAGCAGCAAGTACCCTTAGTTTTCTCAAAGGGTCACCAGGAGTTCCCTCTTTTCTTCCACTTTCTAAGAGCCTTGTTTCAAGTGTTGCATCACCACTCCTCGCAGTCTAGCCCCTCTCTTCTGTCACACTCTCTGATTTCTGGCTGTCTTCCTTTTTGTGTTTGCTTTTCCCAATATTGTCTACAAGAACATGACTTGTATTTCCATATTGCAATTTGAAATATTGCATTGCATTAAGGACAAGAATTAAGTATAGAAAGTATAGAAAAAGAAGTAGCCATTTGGCCTAAAAGAGGAAAAAACATTAAATAAGCATTACAACCTACATATTTTATACTAAATTGGAAATACTCTGCACAAGATTTTGTGCATTTCAAAAGTAGGTTTCAATTATTCCATTTAAGGGGAAAATTGATTAGGTAGCTATGGATAAATACTACTGAGCTGTGAAAAATTCACTTAACATGTAGTTTGTGTATCTTAATGGCTAAGCGAGGACTCTTTCAGTCATTCACATTTGTATGAATACCTGATTAAAAGTTTTAGAAATGTAAGAAGATGGAAGAGAAGAAGTATAATGTGATTCATCTGGCAAGGGTTCTGAAATGGCCAAGAACAGTTCCACATTAAAGGTCACATTACTGAAATTATGTAGCTTTTCTGCATGGCCCAGACTTTTGAGCATCAGGAATTACATTTCCAATTACAGTACTCTGAAACATCTATTTTTGCAGCTTCATAACACAAAGGGGAGTATGGCTCTGCACTGCATGCATTTCATGAGGCATGGGTTGGACATTGCAAATTGCTGACCTATTTATGTTTTGGTATTATCCAAATAAATGAAAAAAACCTTAATGGAATATTTGCTCTTGTTTGTCAGATGTGTGAAAATATTGATTTGGATTAACTTCTTAAGGTCTGTCTCTTAATAGAGAAACCAGTAGAAGTTGAACAAGATGCTCTACAGAGAAATTTTCATTCAATTGCTGATGTTGATGATTTGTGAAAGAGACTGTAGGAAAAAAACAACTAACCAACAATAAGGGTGAAAAAGCTTTCTACTGAATTATAAATATGCACTGGCAAAATATATAATTAAAAAGTATTGTGCCAAGGCTCCTAATGTCATAAAATTTTGGCATATTTGACTGATTTTTTGTCTGTAACAACTTCCACTCACAATAGAATAATCAACAACTTGTTTTGAATATGGAGAAGGGTTTTTTTCTGATAATGTTTCTGCCATCCTTCAGTTGAAAGCCATGGCTCCTCTACCGAAAAAGTGAGAGTTTTTAAATAAATATTGAAATAGATTTTAACAGTTGGTTAGCTGACATAATAATAAGTCCTGGAAAAAGGGAAATAATAATGTAAAATTTTCTCATTTGTTAACTGTAGTGTGAAATGATGAGGTTGGAGTTGATGCATGAAAGGATTAAAAATCATGCTGTAAAACCTCCAAACAATTTTGTTTGCACTGAGTTATATTCTGGTATATTTTCTAACTTCACAATTTTAAAGGTTCAAATCCTTTTATTGTCAGTGAAAGCCTATATTCTGATGCCATGAAGGAGGCAGAGAACTAGTACTACTGGAAAAGCATGATTGTGCCCAGGCCTCCTCATCTTGAAATGCAGCAGGACATGCATGATTAGACTTTTTAAAGTGTACAATCTACCCTTCTTTATATTTTTCTATGTCTCAGATTAAAATAATTTGGTTTATTGTTATGAACAATACTGATAGTATTTTTCCAATTTAAGGCAAAAGAAATATTCTTTTAAATTCAGCATGTGAGAGCAAAGTAAAGCAGTCACTTTAGCTGCAACAATACCTGGATTATCTTCCTTCGAAATAATATCCCCAAACCAAAAACTCATAACTATTGTGATTTTCTAGTTCCAGGTGATATTATCCAGCTGAAGATGATACTCTGTGAACTCTCGTTTACCAAACCAATATGTATGATGACAGTAATTCTAATATTGCACAAAAAACTGTGCTTGTGTGCCAGAGTCAAGCACTAAAATGGAAGGGCCCATTTCCTCAGTTTCTCCACAATATGTGAAATTATTTGACTATGGTGTCAATATGTGAAATGTTTTTAAACTTCTTGCCCTGATCCTAGAAACTCTGGCTGGAAGGCAGAGGAAGTTCTTCTCATTGAATTCCAGAACTTTCTATCCAACTCCTTTCTTAATATGCACTTGGAGATCCAGAGATCAAAGTACTATCTAAATGCTATTGTTTATCAACTAAGTCCCTATAAGAACTGATAATCATGCAGGTAACCCAGAGGACTAAACCACTACTAAGGTATCAAGGAAAAGTTTATTCCAAAGTCAGATACCCTGAATACATTACAAAGTAGCACTGAATGAAATTATGCAGCACCTAGAGAGAGCCTCAAGGCCTGTTTTCTGGTGCTTTTATAACACCTTTTGCATGCACATAACTTCAAGCCTGTGCTCTCCCAGCAGGGGCATGTCTGTGAAAAAGTGTTATCTCTACACAGGAATCCTACTTCTCAAAACAGGCAGAGGATAAATATCTGTAGGTTTAATAAATGGAATTTTCCCACACTGATCTTTTTCAGGACTAGTTTTCCTAGCAGCAAAAACTTCCTTGAGCAAAAACTCTTTATCCTCCATGAATAAATCTTCCGTGTTTAACTTTTCTATTCCTACAGTCCCTCATCCTATTTTGGAGTAAGTTCAAAAAGAACTGAGAGCTGAGAAATACTACTCCATCTTTGATGTAAACAATTTTAATGTGATTCTTATAAAGGATACTACTATGTTAAATACAACAATCCTAACTTTTTTCATGTGTGTGGTGGGTTGACCTTGGCTGGATGCCAGATGTCCACCAGCCTGCTCTACCACTCCCCATCTGGACAGGGGAGAGAAAATAAGATGGAAAACAACTCATAGGTTGAGATAATGCAGTTTACTAAAAAAAAGCGAAAGTTTGCGTGCACACAAGCAAAGAGGAAAAAAAAAGGTTTATTCTCCACTTCCCATCAGCAAGCAATGTTCAGCCACTTCTTGGGAAGCAGGGCTTAAGCATGTGTAGCAGTTGATATCCCTTTGGTCAGCTGGCCAAGTTGAGTCTCCTCCCAGGATTTTGCCCACCCCCACCCCTTAATGGGGGAGGAATGTTGAGAAACAGTGCTGATGCTGTGGCAGCCCTGCTCAGCAGTAGCCAAAAGACTGTTGTGTTATCAACACCTTTATAGCTACCAATGCAAAGCACAGTGCTGTGAGGGCTGATATGGGAAAATGAACTCTATCTCAACCAGACCCGATATGATCTCCACCCATTCTTCCATACCATTTGCGTCATACTCAGATCCCACATAATTTATATATCTTCTGACTATTCCATTGTATTTATTTCTCATTACTGAAATCCGTTCTTACAAATGCATACAACTTAAACTACATTCTTAAACCATCTTTAGACCGAAGAAACAGATTTATACATTGGTGGATGAGGGAAAGGCTGTGGATGTGGTCTATCTGGACTTCAGCAAAGCCTTTGACACTGTCTCCCATAATATACTCCTGGAAAAGCTGCAGCCCATGGCTTGGACAGGGGCACTCTGTGCTGGGTCAGGAACTGGCTGGAGGGCCGGGCCCAGAGAGTGCTGGTGAACGGGGCTGCATCCAGCTGGCGGCCGGTCAATAGTGGTGTCCCCCAGGGATCAGTGCTGGGCCCAGTTCTGTTCAGTATCTTTATTGATGATCTGGATGAGGGGATCGAGTGTAGCATTAGCAAATTTGCAGATGACACCAAGCTGGGGGGCGGTGTTGATCTGCTGGAAGGCAGGAGAGCTCTGCAGAGGGACTTGGATAGACTGGAGAGATGGGCTGACTCCAATGGGATGAAGTTCAACAAGGCCAAGTGCCGGGTCCTGCACTTTGGCCACAACAACCCCCTGCAGCGCTACAGGCTGGGCACAGAGTGGCTGGAGAGCAGCCAGGCAGAAAGGGACCTGGGGGTGCTGATCGACAGGAGGTTGAACATGAGCCAGCAGTGTGCCCAGGTGGCCAAGAAGGCCAATGGCATCCTGGCCTGCATCAAGAACAGCGTGGTCAGCAGGAGCAGGGAAGGTTGTAGCCAAGTGGGGGTTAGTCTCTTTTCCCAGGCAGCTATCAGTAAGACAAGAGGGCATGGTCTTAAGCTCTGCCAGGGGAGGTTTAGATTAGATGTTAGGAAGAAATTCTTTATGGAGAGGGTAATCAGGCATTGGAATGGGCTGCCCAGGGAAGTGGTGGATTCTCCATCCCTGGAAGTTTTTAAGATGAGACTGGAGGTGGAACTTAGTGCCATAGTCTAGTAACTGTGGTGGTAGTGGATCAAGGGTTGGACTTGATGATCTCAGAGGTCCTTTCCAACCCAGATGATTCTATGATTCTATGAAACCAGGTAACAAGGTACTCCAGACCCTGTTCGTGCAAGAATTAGTCAGGTGCTCTCAGCTGTGCTTTCCCCACGAGTGATGGAACTATCTAACCCCCCTGCGCGTGGCATCCGAGCCGTCGTGCTCGCTTCCTCCGTTGTGCAGCCTCACTCTCGCAAGATCTGTGATCCAGTCCCCTGATAGCCTGGGGCGGGTAACGCGTGTGTGAAGGGAGGCCGGGGGAGGTAGGGGCGCGGCCCCGCCCTGGTAACGACGGCCTGGCAGGCTCCTTGGGAAAGCGGAGGGAAGAGAAGGTTGGGTTTCTTTTCCCCTCCCCTCTTGCAGGGGGATCTGCAGAGTTCGGAGTCCCGTCGGCACGGAGCGAGAGCGCCCGCTCCTCCGTGAGCCCCAGTCGGCATGGGAAGAACGGCTGCCCGCATAAAAACACCTCCAAGGAGCAGTCGAGTCCGCCGCTAGAGCGCCCGCATGCTAGGACGCTCTGGCAGGCGCCGCGCGCTTGCCTCTGTGGTCAGACCCGCCTCTCAAACTGTGTCTGGCACTGTCGTGAACGGAGCAGTCGTGCAGGCTCCACCATGATGAGCAGCGGAGGGATCGGGGTGCCGCTAGGCTTCCCCTTGGGCCCCACGTCTGTCATCCAGGTCACGAACGTCTCCTCGACAGTGACCAGTGAGCAGCTGCGGACTCTCTTCGGCTTCCTGGGAGATATCGAGGAGCTGCGCCTCTATCCCCCGGAGTAAGCAGGGTCTGCGTCGGCCTTCCTCATCTTGGGATGAGGAAGAGGCTTGGAGGGGTCGAGAGGATGGAGGGAAGGGAAGAGGCAGAAGGTCCTATGTAACATTTTGAGTGTGGACACCAGTGTCCCGCAAGAGGGTGGGGGTATGTGTTTGTCACGTGGTCCCACCCCTTTGTATGGGGCAGGAGTGTAGGGGGAAGGGGCTCCGCCCGGACCTAAGATGGCGGCTCCGGTCGGGTGGAGGGGAGCAGTTGCGGTATCTCTGGAGTGGCCCGTAGAAACATGGCGAATTTTGTGTTCTCGTGGTGGCAGTCAGAGCAGCGGTTACCCAGTGGGGGCTGTCGGCACTGAGTCACAGCCTGACGAGAAGCGTGTTCGCAGGCTGCCCCGAAGCGCTTCCCAGGTGTAGGACTCGTTTCCCCTGTTTCCCTGAAAGCCTGTTTTCTGTGCCGTACCATTTTATTCGCTCGGACTCATCCCAAGTGGAGGGGGGACGGGCGGGAGCGCCCCAGGCCTGACCCCTGCCCGCTCGCCTAGCTGTCTGGCAGCCCGCGCCACTTGGGCGATGCGTGCTGGCGAGACTAGCTCTTTTAGTTCGAACGGCTCTTTTCTCCTGTGAGAAGGGGCCACTCGAACAGAAGTCAGCACAGCTGTTAACAGAGGAACGGTACCAGCCCTGTGCTTAGAAATGCCTCCGATAGGACATTTGCAGTAAATCAAAGTTATTAACGAACATTACACGTTTCTCTAAATTGTAGCTGTCCTCATTATGTCAGCTGCGCGAGAGGGATCCGCTCAAATGGGAGATAATGTTGTTATTTTGCAAACCTCAATGTTTCTTCCAAGCAGATGGAACAGGGGAGGGAAAATAATATTTTTTTTCTTACCACATCTGTTGTATTCGGAAGTGAATGACAGATGTGCCCTTTCAAACTGTTTTGGTTGGTTTTTCTTTAATGAAAATTAAATAGGAATAGCAGGAATGACAGAAAGGGGCAGGGGAAGTCATTCATATTCAGACTTCAACTTTAATGCGAAGAAGATGGGAATAAAATTTCATTAAAAAACTTTAAAAGAAAGTATTTGGCCATTTTAATCTGTTACTGGATTATACTTGGCTAGGTTTGAATGAGGAACATTCAGAAAAATTAAGTGTTATACAATATGTATATAAAGTATGTGTAGTAGGCATCTGTTCATGTAAAGATAAAACAGCTTTACCAAGTTTTAAACACTCTTTAATAGACTTATGTATTTTTTGCACAGTTTTCTAGGTCTTTACTTTAGACTTGTTCCACAATACCCTTTATACACTTATAGAATAGCTTGGGTTGGAAGGGACCTTAAAGATCATCTAGTTCTGACCCTCCTGACATGGGCAGGGACACCTTCCACTAGACTAGGTTGCTCAAGGTGTAGTGGGTTGACCCTGGTGAGATGCCAGGTACCCACTTAAAGCCACTCACTCTTCCTCTGCAACTGGACAGAGGAGAGAGGAAAAAAAAAACAGCTAAGGATTCATGAGTTAACACCTGGGAGAGGTCACTCACTGATCACCATCACAGGCAATCAAAGTGGGGATATTAATTATTACAAACAGGATCAGAGCAAGAGTGAGAAATAAAATAATCTTACAAACACCTTCCCCCCCCCCCCCCTCCTTCCTTCCAAAACTCTACCTCCTTCCCCTCAGCGGTGCAGGGAGACAGGGAATGGGGGTTATGGTCAGTTGTTGTTTCTGCCTCTGCTCAGACAGAGGAGTCCTTTCCCTGCTCCCATGGGGTCCCTCCCACAGGAGACAGTCCTTGATGGACTTCTCTGGCATGAATCCATCCCTCGGGCATCAGTTCTTCCCAAACTGCTGTAACGTGGGTCACTCCTCCATGGGGTGCAGTCCTTCATGAATGAGCTGTACCGGCATGGGTCCCCCACAGAGGCCACAAGTCCTACCCGAGAAAAACCTGCTCCAGCGTGGGCTTCTCTCTCCATGGGCTGCAGGTCTCTGGCAGGACCCTGCTCCATCCTGGGCCTCCCATGGGGTCACAGCCTCCTTCATGCATCCACCTGCTCCAGCATGGGCTCCTCCATGGGCTGCAGGTGGGCCTCTGCATCCCAACAGTCCTCCATGGGCTGCAGGGGGACGGCCTGCTCCACCCTGGTCTTCACCATGGGCTGCAGGG
>NW_020956411.1:14797-29377 GCF_003031625.1 Empidonax traillii
GCTGCAGGGGCCTCAGCTCTGGCACCTGGAGCACTCCTCCCCCTCCTTCTGCACTGACCTTGGTGTCTACTTTGTTGTTCCCATGTTCTCACTTTGCTCTTCCCTGGCTGGAATTCTTTCTGTGCCACAACCTTTCTGTTCTTAAATATGTTATCACAGAGGTGTTACTATTACTTCTGATTGCCTTGGCCTTGGCCAGTGGCAGGAAGCCCATCCTGGAGCCAGCTGGCATTGGCTCCACAGGACAGGGAAAACTTCTAGCAGCTTCTAACAGAAGCCACCCCTGTAGTGCCCCCCCGCTACCAAAACCCAGCCACAGAAACCCACTACACAGGACCACATCCAACCGGGTCTTGAACACTTCAAGGGATGTTTCCCTTTTTCCAGTCACCTGGGACTTCCTCTGACTGCCACAACTTTTCAAATATCATGAAGACTGGCTTGACAACTACATCAGCCAATTCCCTCAGGCCTCTGGGATGTATCTCATCAGGTCCCATAGACTTATGTACATTCAGGTTCCTCAGGTGATCATGAACCTGAACTTTACTTAGACAGAATATATAGACATATATACATGTACATGTGTATATATGCTTTATAAATCATAGAACATCTCCTTTTTCTATTTCAGCATTATGATATTTTCAAATAAAAGTATAAATTTTCCTTCATCTTATCCAAATCAGTCATGTTTGTCAGCCTTATACTTTTTCCCTAATCTGCTGAAGTCTAATCCATAAAATCTGATTTGTCAGAGCACTCCAAGAGATTTTTGGAAGTGGTAAATTTGATCAGGTGATCATTTCAACTTTATAGGAAGTTCATTTGATAACGCTGTTCCACTATAATTAATTGTGCAGCACCCTACTGCTGACTTGAATTAAAAAAAAAGGTTTATGACTTACTGGGGAGTGAGGATGATGTATCTGGCACCTATAGGCTCTTCAGTGATTGCAGAACAAAGTATAGGGCTGTGCTATGAACTAGCATTATGAGAGAGGAATTCCTTTTTATATGATGGTAATTTAATATATTCCACCTATCTAATATATATATTCAATGTTTACTACTCTGCTATTGGTTACTCATAAAAGGACTGATTGCACAAGGTATTTTGTAATTCATTATTAGCTACTGTGCATACTCAGGGCTCTTTCATTTGATTCGGGGGTCAATTGGTGGTCATGATCTCCCCCTGATGGGGGGAGTCTGAGTTGATTTCAGTACAGTTGATGAGTTGGCTTTGTTAGTTTCTTCTTATCTTGGGCAAAGGTCCTTTTGATATCTAAATTTTGCATTCTTCAGTATCATTAACCTTCCCCTAGGTCTGCAACCCCCAAACCACGTCAAGCCCCAAACCCCAACGAGGCAATTCTACTGACAAGCAACCCATCCCAGACATCACTGTCATTAACATGTCCCTTGGTTTTATAAGGTGCAACAGAGAATTTCTTTAAAAAAACTAGCAGGAAATCTCAATTGTTGAATTTAATTACTTACAGTTTAAATTAAATAGAAAACATAATGTTAGATTAGTTCACTTAAAGTTCTTGTAAGCATGCACAATGAGGAGAGGGAGAGAAACCACCTCAGTTTTTTAATGCATTGAATAAAATGCAGGTTCTGTAAGATGACTCTCTAGTATTCCTAGTGAACTTCCTGAACCTGGTGACTTTTCCCAGCAATTAATATCTTAAGACTGTGGTATTAAGTCAAGGTCCTTTATTTTGTATACTGAATTGATTTGGATAACTTTTATGAATGTTGAGCTAAATCACACTATGCTCTTTAGTAGTTTGTCACTTCATGTTTTATCTTCATTCATCAAAGCCCTTCAGTTTCCTCAGTCACTGCTAATTAGACATCCCATTAAGAAGGATGGATGTCATATCTGTCATGTTCCTGAAAGCCTAGTTCTCCGTGAGGAAGTGTCTCTCTCGTGTATTAGAAGTTTTCAATCTTTATGCAGATGGCAGTAAATGCTACTTTATTATTATTGTCATTTTCTGAAGAGGCCTGTGTGAACTGTGAGTAGTCGGCTTTCAGATTCAGCATTGAGGGCATTGGAAACTCTTGGTGCCGAAGAAGTTGTTTCCATATGATCAACATCCTGATTTTAGCTATTTGTCAGTGAGGCTTCACTGACACTGAAAACAATATTTCTTTTTATTGATAAACTATTAATGTGTATCATATTTTAGTGGGTCATAATGCTTGTTACTGGTGGCTGTTTGTATTTACTCATTTTCCTACAAGAAAATTTTAAATTTGACTTACTTGTACAACTATATACTGTTCTGCTCTCTGGAAGACTTTCTACTGAAACTTTAATCTAAAAAATGAAAGCACCTATTTGATGAATAACATCAGTAAACAAGTTATGTGGAGGTGGGAAGAGGGTTGGGTATTTTTTAATGCACTCATTTTACTCTTAGTAATTTGTATTTGATTATCAAATCTTAAAGAGACTAGCTGAGTTTATATTTTATCATGCTACAATTGTCTGCTGTATTGGTTTAAAATTGGTGTCAAAAACTTTCCCAAGGAACCTTGACTTCATGAGATTTTTAACCATTTCCTTGTAAGACTTGTCTCTTATAGACTGCTGTAAATAGCTTTCAGTGCTCAAAGACCCCTTTTATTCCATTTGATTACTATTGCCAAGCATTTTGGTCATCTCTTCTTCCCTGTCCCATAAACAGAGCTTTAGCCTTGAGAAGAAGGATGTTCAGAGAATTTGTGCTTTTTTTCTCTTTTCCTAACTGCTCAGAAATGAAAGTAACGGATGTTTGTAAAATCCTTTCAGAAAATAGGATTTCTATGTTGGGGTTTTTTTTTTAATTTACTTGTATGTATAGTTTTTTTCTGTTTTACATCTTTAGGAAAATAGGAGGACAGAATTGCAGGTTTCTAATTTTACCAAATGAGATCTGGTTTCTTTCTGAAGCTAAAAACTAAAATATCATAAAGAAAGCTTAAATATGTATATGAAAATTACTTGGAAAATTATTGTTAGATAGGGTGAAACAATTAACAAGAACAGAAGATAATATTACAGTCACAGCCTGTGTAAGAGAATTTATGTACTAAGAGTTGTTACTACATCAGGACCTTGGTGTGGATTTGCCACTTGTGTGTAGAAGAGGGTGGCTTTAGTGGGGCTTCTCTGTCATCTTCGGTTTTATTTTGTCATCAAAGTCTGAGGAAAAACTGACATTTTGAATATCTGTGGTCCTGATTTAGGTAGAAATCTGAATTCTCATGTTGAGAATGGAGAATTGCTGTAATTGTTTAACAAGTGCTCCTCAGTTTGCCATTTGCAAAACCTTCAGTGCTTAGAGATTTTTCTCAAGTAGGAATACACAGAGGCCATTAGGGAGGTAGGCATCCTGCAAGCCTGGGTGTGTAAAGATCTCTTAGAAGTCATGCTTGCATGGTGATGACAGGAGCATGAGAGGTGTCCTAGTTCCATCCAGGACAGGGTTAGTTTTTGCAATAGCCAGGAGGGGGCATGGCCAGGACCTGGATGTTATTCTATACCACCTCACCTCATTGCCAGGGTTGAGGGGAAGGGAGTCTCCTCTGGGGAGAAGGGGTTCTTTCTGGTCAAGCATGGCAGAGGGAGCAATGGGATAATGCTGGTTCCAAGCTGGAGTGAGTGTGGGGGGGCAATAATGTTTCTTTTCTTGTTCCCTCTGTCATTAGTATTGTTGCTGTCACTTATCTCATTGCTGTTTCCAGTAAATTATTCTTATCTCAAACAAATTGCTCTTATCTTTACCTTTTGTGCCTCCAATTCTCCTCTCCAGCCAGCTTCATGGGAGGGGGAGGGAGAAAGGGGGAAGGGGGTAGCAAGTAAGTGGCAGCATGGTTTGGAGAGTCTCACTGGGAGCACTAAACTGGGGAGTACCCTTCCTAAACCATGACAAGAGGGTATGCTATGTTCCCTGCTTTGTAGAATATTCTCTGAAACTTTGGTCTCTGCTGCATTTATGTGGGTTTTGTTTTTTAACCAGCCCAAAGCTACTGAAACTTACAAAATGTGTTGTCTGAGAAAGTATTAACTTGCTACCTTTCTGTTGGCTGTTTAAATAGACTTTTGTGTGAATATGAAAGCATGGCTTTATTTTCTCACAGTTCTGAACAAAGCCAAGACCAGTCTTTATAGATCACTTCCAGTTTGCAGTACAGTTAAGATCTGAAGCTGGTTAGCAGAGTGTGACAGGTCTTTTGCCTTGGGTATATACTTCCCTATGCCAACTATTTTAATAGCTTAGAATTGTTTTTCAGCACATTAGGAGACCAGTGACATCTGTAATCAGATTCTTAGTCCCAGTCATGCTTTTGTGTTAGGTTTGTCATCCAGTTGAAGTTTATGTTTCAGAGAAGCCTTCAAAATTACATTTGTAGCAATAAGCCTTCAAATGTGGCTGTAAGAGGATTTTTGATCAGTTAAATATTGAAAAGCTTTATAGAAATTGAATTTTTGCAGAATGAATTCTTTGAAAGCAGGGAGGCACAAAACACCATCAGGTTTTGAAAGCCCTGTTATAATACTGTTTGCTTCTGGATGTTCTGGAGTGGTCTTGGAAGCTAGTACACACAAGTGTTTCTTAGATATTGTTATATCCTGCAGCAACTGTGATATAGATAAGGCCTTTGATATAAAATGCACAGAGCCTTATTTAAATTTGATCTGCACAATTATTCCAGAACATCTTGTTTTGACAGGTTATTAATTTATGTTGTTGTCTTCTCCACCATCTCCACCCTGAGAAAATTTGGACCCTTAGAGGGATGTTTTGTAGCCTTTTATTTGACTTTTCACTGTAGCTTTCTGAATAGGTCATTCTTATGTTTTTGTTTGGTTGTTGTTCTATTGAGAGATGGATGTTACTGTCTCCCTACAAAGGAAAACAAAAATTGTAGAAACATCCAAATACTATTCAGATCTTGATTTCCTTTTTGAGTTTTCTTGCTTTCTTAAAGAAACTGTATTATAGTAACCTTAAATCATAGATGTAGGACTTGCTTTTTTGCATCAGTGCTTTGTAACCCTAGGAAGAAGACTATGACTCTACCTCAATTCAACCTTGAAAAGGATTGGCAGAAAAAAACTGAACAAAAGGAATTAAAACAGAATAGGATTTTTCTGTTTTAAGAAAGGCTTCTTAAAAGGCCTACTGGGGAAGTTTAGGAGGCCCACTTAGTAAAAGAAGAGGACTCAGTCACTGTGAAACTTTTTAGAATTTTAGACCTTTTGGATCTTAATCATCTTCCTCAATTTAGATGCAGCATTGATGTGTTTATTAATTCCATACAACAACTTTGAGAGTATCTGCTTGGAATTTGAGAGACTGCAAGATGGATTGGGCTAAACTTGAACTCCTTCTGGTACTTCCAGAAATTTGACAAGTCTTATAATTGAGAGAGGGTAAGGATTAAACAGTTCATGCAGTGTATTTTCCATGATTTGCTACTTTGCTGGAAGATAGATATATTTTTTCAAATGGAACTTACTGATGTTCCAGCAATATGCTTTTGTATTCTGTCTTTGAAGGCTTCACTTGTATTTACTTCATATGAAGAAATAAACTAATTGTGTAAAGAGTATAAATTTTGACTAGGGAATACATTTTTTTAAAGCAAATTTTGGTTTTGATCAAGATTATAAAGTTTGCATATTGTGCTTTCTGATGTATCTGTTGGTGTACTTTCTAAGGGAAAAGCAAATTACCCAACATACGTACTTTTAATTTCCTTCTTTATTCTAGTCTAATATTGAATTCCTCCTACCTCCTCCAGTGTTATCCTGTACCACACTATGCCAAACTAAGGCAGATGATAAAAAGGATTTTTGTTTCATTAGTGAACAAAGACCTAACAATTAAAAGAACTCTCAAGAACTGTTTTTATCTTAATATGATTTAACAAAATTTCTTTTGTGAAGGCCTAAGAAAGAGTATCAGTTAATATGGGCTAATATCCAAAAGACCCACTAAAAAATGCCTGGGCTTATTATCATAGAATACCCCGAGTTGGAAGGGACCCACAACGATCATCAAAGTCCAACTCCCGGCTCTGCACAGGACATCCCCATGAATCACACCATGTGCCTGAGAGCATTGTCCAAATGCTTCTTGAACTCAGACAGGCTTGGTGCTGTGACCACTGCCCTGGGGAGCCTGTTTTAGTACCCAACCACCCTCTGCGAGAAGAACCTTTTCCTAATATCCAACCTAAACCTCCCCTGACACAACTTCATGCTGTTCCCTCAGGTCCTGTCACTGGTCAACACAGAGAAGAGATCAGTGTCTGCCCCTCCTCTTCCCCTTGTGAGGAAGTTGTAGACTGCAATGAGGTCTCCCTTCAGTCTCCTTCAGGATGAACAGGTCAAGTGACCTCAGTCGCTCCTCATACGGCTTCCCCTCAAGGCCCTTCACCATCTTTGTAGCCCTCCTTTGGACACTTTGACTTTCTTAAACAAGGTTTATTTGGAGGATAAAAGATAAACTATAAATTATTTACAAATATGTTGTGCAAAGGTGGTATTTACAATAGTAATGTAATTTTGTTTAGCAAGATTCATAAAGAAACTCAGCCTTGGTAATTTGGGATTTTGGCTTCTGTAAGTTTCCATTAAAAAGGAGAAGGGGCTATACTATGCATTTTTAAGTGACAAGGTGTTACCACCCACCCCAGAAAGGAGGGGGAACCCAGGTTCTTTTTAATAAATCCCTTGGGGTGGATTAGAGTGAAATGACACTGAATAATTGGTGTTTGAAAACATATATGTAGGGTTTATTTTAGAACAATTTTGTTTCAAAGGTAAACAGGTATGTTGCCATTTTGAGTGTTATCATCTATATCTATCATCTATAGCAATATGGTATAAAGAAAACCTTTAGGGAAAATGCATAAGGGAGAGAAAGGAAAAGACAGGATAAGGGTAAGGGAGAGTAAGGGAAAGATGAGAGCGGATAAATGTATATAGTCAACATCCACGAGGTCCAGTGATGAAACTTGGTAGTTGCAGCTTCCATGTCTGTCAGTTGAAGTGGTGGTCTTGTTCCATTAGGGATGAAGGAGGGAAGCCTACACACTCAAAGAAGTTATGAGTGATTATATCCATGGATAGTGTCACAGGCCATGCTGTGAGCCTCCAACGTCTCCTGGGCCTGAGCAGAATTCCTGTGAGGGGCATGGTAAAAGGGTTTTTCCCCACCTTTCAGGATTGGCAGGGGCATGGGCTTTGATGGGCCAACAGCCGCCTCTTCCCAGCCCGCAAAAGTCCCCTGGCAATCCTAGAATGGGTAAATCATTAACCATTTCAGTCTCTGACACTGGGTAATTTAGTAAATTTGTAAATTTTTAAAAAATTAGTAAATTTTTAAGTAGGCAAATTATTAAATTTCTATACTTGTTTTTTGTGTAACTTTTCCAGGAAATCTAAAACTTTTTCAATTAAGAAATAATAGTTGAAAATATATGTATACATTTATTCAATATGGCTAATTGGTTTTTTTAACTTTTATCTTGCAGCAATGCACCTCTTACTTTTTCCTCCAAAGTATGTTATATTAAGTTTCGTGAAGCATCAAGTGTTGGTGTGGCCCAGCATCTAACAAACACAGTTTTTATTGACAGAGCTTTGATAGTTGTGCCCTGTGCAGAAGGTTGGTATTTTATATGTTCTTCTGTAATGTTGGTCTTTGTCCTGTCTGCTAATTGTTTTAAGCTTTTTTGTAAGGAGACAGTGCTCTGTTGTTATTTTATTTTATTTCTGTAAAAAAAAACCTTGAAACAAAATTGAAAATTGAACAAAGAAACACAATTGTATAGATTAAATTGAAATCCAGCATTAGAAAAAAAAGAGTTGATTTAAATTAGGATAATTCAATTTTCCACAGTTATTACATAGATTTTGGAAAAAGAAGGTAAAATAATACCCTTAACATGGTTTGTGTTGGCAAGCTTATTCCCACACAAAGTTCTATCTGAAGTCAATGGAGCACTGAAAAGATAAAACAGTTTCCTGGCACTGTGATAACACTGCAGTTTGGATCTTAATGTGTCGCCCTTGGTATGGTGTTTTGGATTTGTTTTTTTTTTTTTTTTTTTTTTTTTTTTTTTTTTTTTTTTTTTTTTTTTTTTTTTTTTTTTTTTTTTTTTTTTTTTTTTTTTTAAATACTAATTATTTTTCAATTTTTTAAGACCAAATCCCATTTTTTTTTGTAGATATGTGATATATGCATTTGACCATTTTTGATTTATTTAATCTTAAATATTTTGCATTTGTGGTGATAATTGCTGTTTGCATATAAATATTTACTTTTAAAAGTGCAAGAGTCAAGTTTTGGTTCAAAAAATACTGTTGACTTCTTGGAGTTTAACAGTGGTCCCAGAGTGCCATTTTTTGGCATGTTTGCCACATCATGATCTGGATAGTATGAGATTAGTGCTGCTGTAATGATACTCTGGGGTGTTCCTAGCAAACTCTGACAAGTCTCCAAAATTTCATAGACTTTAGGATGACCTACAATATACTGTCTATTCTTGTAGCCTTGTTACCATGGGCATATTAACAAGTCTTTTTGAAGCCTAGAGTTCTAGTTGCTTTTATGCTTTGTTTTGGAGGGGGTTTGGTTTTATTTTGGGACTTGTTCTTAAGGATATTGCTGTATCCACTTGAAGCTTTGTAGAGGCTTTGGGTAGGCAAAATGTATCAGGACAGAGTCCTGGCAAGAGGCAGGTAAAGCTACATTTTCCTGTGTCTCTGTGTCTCTTGATGGTAGACAATGAGTGGAAGGAGGATAAAATCAAAGTTCTGAGAAATCTTGTTCCAGACCTGTTTGTAGCTGACTTATTAGGCATTTCTCAGAAAATGTATTACAGAAAAATTGTCACTGTTCTAGACCATTCTGGACCCCACAGAGATTTATACATAATTAGGTGAACAAGTGATTGGGTTGTGAGGTCAAATTTTTTTTCAAGTCAGAATGCAGTCTCCATGTAACTTTCTAACAGAATCACTACTTTTAACTTGTAAAGATATGAATTCATATAGGTTTAACTTTCTGAAAACTTTATTCTGTGGGATAAGCATGGCTTTCAAGACCTTAGTGCAACATTTTTTATTCACTATATGTAGTTGTTAACGGAGTCAGTAGAGTGTATCATGGGCTTTAAAAGTAACAATGGCTATATATTCTACTGGAAGATTAAATTATATCCATGGCCGACAGTGCCAGCAATAAAACCTTTCATGTGCTGAATCAAACATATAGGAGGGGAAAAATACAACTCTGAAAACTTGGTTTTAAAAACCATTAAAATCTGAAATTTGGAGTGTATTTAAACAGTGCTAAATTAAAAGTATGAGGAAGGAATCACTACACCATAAAAACAATGTTAATCTTGTGACAATAAACAATTTAACAAAAATATAATTGTAAATGCATTAACATTATCATGTTGTCAAAAGATAACTTTTTTTGTGTGTGTATCATTAGGTTTTTCTTTAAACAGTATACTTAGAGAACACAAAGGTTGAAAGATAAACAAAGATACCACCCTAATAATTCTAAATTTTATGTCCACGTTGTCTAGTAGATGGATTTTGACTATTAATTTGGTTTTGTATGTTTTCTCTGTGTGATATTGGTGCATTATTAGATGACTAGACTGGCCAAGGCAGACCTGTTACACTTGCCTGAGTTAGGCATTGTTTGCCATGCCACTAAACCTGACGCCAAGTGAAATCTTCATGGGGAAAATGAGATCGAAGTCTGACCTGCTGAAGATGGATGCCCTGTGTCTGTTTTTATTTTATTTTGCTTTCATTCCTTTGTTTATTTTATTTTCATTTTTTCCCTTTTGTTTTGTTCTGTTAAATCTCTTACTCTTGTACTTGTGAACTGGTAATTCAGTTCTGAAAAAATGATGTTTTGTAAAGGGTTCACAGTGTTTCATTTTGAAGTTGACCTGAAGCTGCTTGTGGATGGTATACACAGAATTTAGGATATGATTAAGTTTTATGCTGTGAATTATGGATAAATTTGTCTTGGAATACATTTAAACATCTAAATTCAACAGATGAGCACATTGTTTCAGACTGGAATAGGGAAAAATATATCAGTTTTAAGATGCGTTCTTTCATATGTTATGCTTTGTGAGCTTATCTTGGAAAAGTTGAAACTTTCTGGAGAAATTAAGTTTACAAAGTAAAATCTTGATTTTTCTCTGCTATTTTTCTTCTCAGCAGAGTACTTTTAGGTTGCATGATCTGTTTAAAAGAAGGCCTTCTCTTTATATCTAATATGAAGAGTTTAAAATAATTATTTCTGATATTGAACTTTCATGAGTACTGAATGTTATGAAATATTTGTCTGCTTCTGATGAAACCTTCCTCCAGTGAGGTCAGTGGCAGTAAGATTTCATCCTTTTGTTTTTGTAATTTTTATAAAAAACTGTTTACCACTCATAAGTACAAATGCAGCCTGAGATTTTGGTTGGAATGTGTTGTGAGGCACATTGTCGTTCAACACTGTTATTCATGGGAAGATTGAAAATTGTGTGTGTGTGTATGTATGTGTGTATTGCACTTTTACACACTCATTATTTCAGTGGTCATTATTTCAAGAAGAGTTTAAAAAAAAGTATCATCTCACAATCTCAGAAGGCCTGGCAGTCCATGCTGGAGTGGTTGGGAAGGTTCTCATCCCTAAATGATGTTTGTTCTTGTGAAATGGAAGCCCTGAAACAGAAGTGCTGGACCAGGTGGTGTGTCTGGTCTTCGGGCATTGCTCTTCCCAGCCAGTTGCATTGGGACCAATTGGCTTCACTCTTGTAATGCACCAGGCTGTGAAATGCAGCTGGGAAGAGCTTCGTGATCTCTGTTGGATTTAGCTGTGCCAGTTGAGGTAATTACCAGTAATCTCTTTAATCTCTGCTGCTAAATCCAATAAGAATCATGAATTGAATCACACATTTTATTTGTAAGTGTGCATTTTTCATTGATTTAAAATAATAGAAAAACAACAATTCCTTTTCTTTCAAGTAGATGTGAGAAGAAAGTATTTTAAAAAGAAACATTGGTATTTTCAAAGCAGTTTTGAGGGGAAGGGAGGATTAACCATGTAGTTTCAGTATAAAGAGTAAGAAATTAATTTCTGAGCACATGGAGAATGATAAAAATACTGTGATTAGTACCTGCTTAACACAGGTAGTTCTGTTCAGTATTTAGCAAAATGGATTCTAGTATGGAGTAGGTTGACTAGGACTCTTAAGTACTTAGGAAATCTGTATATTTCTGAAGAAACCTAAGGTATCTCTGGTTAATACAGAGCTAATCTACATTTGCTTCCAGATTTCATTGCATAAGTGAAGAATAAATAAATAAATAAATGAACATAGAATCTGTAATTTATTAAACACTCATAAGCTTCAAAGAAATATTTCTAAGGATGTGGTATAGATGTGGCATATTTATTTTGTCTGTTTCCCTTATTAGAAATATCTTTGCCTCATTTCCATTCAGCTTTTAAATACCATGAGTTTAAAAACCAAAACAGTTATGCTTAAACTAATGTGTCCTAATTTGTTATGTCATTATCCTCATATTTTGTTGTATTTTGTGGGCTTGTATCCCTTTTATAAATAAATAAATGGAGATAACACTCCAAAACTTAAAGGCTATAACTCGTGAGGTTATTTGGCCTTACATATTAATTTGTTTTTCAAAACTATCTAAAGAACAGGGAAGTAAATTTGCAAGATATTTCAGGTTTTCTTTTTTTTTTTCCACAACAGTTTATTTTCTAGAGAATTGTTAAAAGGTATGACCTGATCTTAAAACCTTAAAATCTAGAAGGGGGATCTTTTGAAAAGACAGCATCTCTGAAAATTCAGGCCAATTTTCAGAGCTTTGTCTGTAGAAATAGACTTTTCTTCATTTTTGAATAAAATAAATAAACAGATCTTTGTGTCATGGAACTGACCAACTAGATTTTGTATTTAAAATTAAACATTACATTCTTGAGGGACCAAAGTATTCTGGAAATAATGCTGCTAACTTCATAATTTATATATGTATGTTATTGCTTTTCTGAACTATAATAGTTTATTTAACTGAAATTGTTCAATTGATTCCTTCAGAAATGTTTGAGCAAATGAATAACTCAAATTATTTCAGTAAGATGAGCCATATGCTTAAAGTTTAGAGTTGTATTTAAGTACTTTTCTGAACTTGACTCCCTGTCTGTTTAGTTATATGCATAACTCAGTTCCTATTTAAAAGGTCTAAATGTCTTAAGCATCTCTTAGGTTTATCTGGTTAAGTGTGTATTGAATTGGATGTTTGTAAGTGCATACTTGAATTAGGCATATGTACACTATTGATCAAGGATCTAAATTAGGATGCAGATGTACTACTTTAGGTGCCATTTCTGCCATTGAATTTATTTCAGCCATGTCTTGATCCTGTAGAAACCTATATGAGTATCCAGTTAATTGCAAGATGCTGGCTCAGCAATCATTTGGAAATACTTAAGTATTTTGTTTTTCAGAAGAACTGGTATATAATTGTATGCCTAATTTGCACATACAGTTGTTGGAACTGTATATTTGGAAACCTGTTAGTTAGCTTCATAGTAGACAGGATATGAGGCAAGGTACCTGATTCCCATGAGCAGTCTGGCAAATCAGATACACCTCTCATTGCATGTCTGACTTCAAAATGAGACCTGTAAAGAGTGCTCAACATTATGACAATGATTCAAATTTATGCATGTTTTTATAAAAGCCCTGGAAGACATAATTGCACAGTTAATTCTTAAATGCTAATAATTTTCCTATTTTTCTCCTTTATATAGCAAAACAAAGTGGTTTGTTACATCTTAAGGAGCAAGGTGCCTCAAAACTTGAATAAAATAAATCTAAATAGAAGGTGTGAGGAAAAAAAAGAAGAGTATTGTTATTTTATCTTTTCTATTCCATTCATACTACATATAAATTAATTTTCATTTATATTTGTTTTGTCCTTTGGTCATTTCCAAATCTAGCTTAGTCCTTGCTGCAGATCTGTAGAACAGGTTTTCACCTTTTGTCTTTTTATTTTTTTTCAAGTAGTATAATTCCTATGGGGTTTATTTTCACTCATATAGCTAAAATTACAATGTTTGGAAAATATTATATTTTGGTTTTTTATAACAATATTTATATTAATTTTTAAATCCTGAAGTTAGGGGTTTTATAGTTAAAACATATACAGTTTGAACCAAAGCAGTAAAAGCCACTGGCATGGTATTTGTATATACCTTGACTTTTAAAACATTGTTTAAATAAAAGCATTTACCTTATTAAAGTACATGGGGTAATAACCAAAGGACTCAGTTGGATAGCATATATACAGTTACTCCAGTAATTTTGAATAAATCATAGATTCCTAGTATAATTAGAACTTCCTTTCTGTACTTTTTCAGTTCAATATTTAATGTTTGTACCAGTTTAAATCCCTTTGCATTTCAAATTTAAAACATACCTTTAATTGCATTTGTAATCAACTGTTACATCTTTTGATTTTTGAAGATTTGTTTATTATTTATTTAGCAGTCTAATTGTAACTAACTGAATGAAACCTGTATTTAGTACAGATTAGATATTACTTAAACTTTAGCATGACAGGGAAAATATAATATGGTTGACAAAGTAGGAAATACATATTATAGGAAAATATAGCTTACTTAACTGATCAGTTATGATTTTCTTCAATTTCAGTAAGTTTAAAGATAATTTATCAAAGTTTCAGATAAACTGAGGAGACCTAGAATGTAAGACAGTACAAATCTGAATTTTTCTGCCTTCCCTTTCTCCACTTCTAACTTCACTTGTAGTAAGTCTTGTGTGGAGTCACAGTAATTTTTATTTTATTTTTATTTATTTTAACATCAAAAATAGGTAACACTAGAGGGTGAAAAAGCTCACTAATTTCAGTTAGCACATACTTTGTTCCTTTTTTTTTTAAAACTGATTTGGTTATTTGCCATTTTGGGGGATTAAACTTTAAAAAATGTTCTTCTTTTCTGTATCTGATGTTCTGTGTGCTATTAGTGATGCAGCCAACACGAACGGTTGTCATGTGTAAAACAACTTTCGATCACCGTGAAAACACTGCCCTGGGAAAGCGTCCATGCTTGATATCGTATGGTTCATGAACATTAAGTTTCCAGTACAGGTGACTCATAGCTCCAAGTGTTAAATAATTGTGTACATTATTCAATTTTTAAAATAATCCATTAATAAGATTGCTAGTCTTTGAAGTTTTGCTCACTTTTGTTTTTCCTAGTAGAGCAGGGTAAAAGGAAAAACTTAAGTTTGTATTTGTTTTTTGTAAGGATCTGGTACATAGATTCATTCTTATTTATTATTTTTTTTTAATGCAAGGGTAATTGTAAAATCATAGAAAGAGTAACATCTATATAGTGTTCCAACTCTGCGTAATGCTTTCATTTGCTTCTTCAGGTAAAATTCCAGATGAAGCCAAAGCCCTTTCTCTATTGGCGCCTGCTCCTACTATGG
>NW_020956411.1:33793-36816 GCF_003031625.1 Empidonax traillii
CGAATGGCAGGTGATGAGACACAACCAACACGATTTGCTTTTGTGGAATTTGCAGACCAAAATTCTGTACCTCGAGCTCTTGCCTTTAATGGAGTTATGTTTGGAGACAGGCCACTGAAGTAAGAAATTAATTATCCATATGAATATCAAATGAGAGATTTCTTAGTATCCTTATACATTTATGACTCTGATGTGAAGGAAACTGCTGTGATTAATATATTTTCAATATAAACCTATTGTTAGTAAACTGGAACAGTTTTATGAACTCAAATTTCAAGATTTGGCATAACTTTTTCCAAGAAGAATATGGATGGCATTGAGTAAAATCTAATCTTGAATTAGTGAAAGCCACAACAGTGAAAGGATATGCAATGTCCTTTGTACTAATTAAGTTTTATATATGATGTGTATGTAATTAGAAGGCATTAATGTAGAAATTTGATCTGAAATAGATTTCTAGACTTCTACTAAAAATAACACAGAAATATTGTTCTGCAATTATTTAAAAGTCATACGATTTGAAAGCAATAAAAGAGACATTTCAGATACTTATTAAAGATGAGTGTTAGGAAAAATCTGTAGTTTTGCTGAACTTTGACTTTTCTAGTCATACATGGAAGTTGAGGTGTTTTCTTATTTGTTTTTAATTTTTCCTTTTCAAGAGTTTGGAAGTTCAAGGTTTTATTTTTTCTTAATTTAGAATAAATCACTCCAATAATGCAATAGTGAAGCCTCCTGAAATGACACCACAAGCTGCTGCCAAGGAACTGGAAGAAGTGATGAAGAGAGTAAGGGAAGCCCAGTCTTTCATATCTGCTGCTATTGAGCCAGGTAGGTATATTATGTTCATTACCTAACAGACATGTTCTGTATGTACCTTGACAGATGCTTTTAAGAGCGCTTTAAAACATGAGAAAAGGATACTCAGAGGTGAGCAACGTGTGTGGGGGAAAACAAAGGAAAATAATGTTGGTGCTTTTAAAGTTCAAAGTACTTACAAACTTTAAAAAATGCATTATATTTTGGACTTTTTCTCTTCTAGCACCCATTAATGCCAAAGTTTCATGATGAGAGGGAGCTAGTGTGCTGCTGAAAGCAGCAGTATTATGCTTTTTTCCGACAGGTTAATTTTGCCACTGTGCTATGCTTTTTTTCATACTGCCTCAAGACTATGTGCATCCTCATAGCAAATGGGATCAGAGAATGAATCTGGGATAAAACTTAACATATTGTAACAGACTTTTTTCATTCAGATTGGTTCTCTTATCCCTCTTAACACTGAAATGTCAGGTCAAGGAGGAAGGTGTCAGTAGTTTGAGTGGTTAGACAGACATTTAAATGCTGATTTATACTGACCTTAACTGATTGCAAACCCACAATATAAAAAATTCTCAACTTGTTAAACTTTCAGTTGAAATCCTCCTTTTTCTTTTCATCAGCAAGATTTTGTCATTCTTCTTACTAAGAAACCCAGACATTGACTTACGTAGGTGAGATAATAGAGGGTCTTGAGCTTTTATGTTTTTTTTAGCAGGGAGGGGATGGAGTATTTCTGTCTTTTTTGAGGGTTGGGAGAAAAATAGTTATAACATTTCCTCAGTGTTAAGCAACAGAATAATAATAATCTTTTAGAGTCTGAACCGTAGCCTGCAGAGATCGCTGGTAAGTTTTCTGTTGGTCTTTGGATCAAACTTTTTACTCCCTGCTCTCCTTTCTTTCCTCCCCCAAAACAGAGTTTGAGGAATAGAACTTCAGTATTTTT
This sequence comes from Empidonax traillii, assembly GCF_003031625.1. Taxonomy (NCBI): domain Eukaryota; kingdom Metazoa; phylum Chordata; class Aves; order Passeriformes; family Tyrannidae; genus Empidonax; species Empidonax traillii. The sequence continues at coordinate 35,556 of NW_020956411.1, forward strand.
ACAGTCATTGGAATATTTAAAAGTATAAAAAGTACTAATTATTATTTACCTTTTATGCTTGTTTTGAAAACTTTGCCCTCTAAATTTACTCTGCTTTTCTGAGGTTATTAAAAAAAAAAGCAGTTATATTAAATAATATACCAGAGGAGAACATGTTGTAATATTGTGCATTGTGACAACAACATAAATCCCATTCCTAAAAGAGCTAGCTACTGTTTAGAGTTATTTGGTTTATGTGTACTGCTGCAGGATGGCTGCACTCAATGAGTATGTGCAATGACTTTCTTGGATGTTTCTCAAGGATATTTGCAAAGAAGGAAGATGTGCAAAGCATAGGCCCTTTGCACTATATGTGTGTGTCTCAGTTTAATGAGACACAAGTGTTTTGCTGAGGATGAGTTATGAGGAATACCCAAACTTCTCCCTCTAAGCAATTGTAAATCTGAAATTAAGAGGCTCCAATTGAGAAACTGTGGAAAAAGGAAAAAAAATAACAGCCCTTTATTAAAAGATATATGTGTATTGGCAGAACAAGGAAAGGACACAAATAAAACAACCAAACAATAATCCTACACCCAAAAATAATCCCCTTCAAAACAAACAAACAAACAAACAAAGTACAGTTCACTTTGCACCCTTTGGTGCAATTCTGACCACAGTCAGCAGGGGGCAGTGTTGGATCACTGGTGGTCACCACGTGGGGGGGCCCCCTGTGTGTGCTGGAGAAGCTGATGTCGTGGTTTTGCCCACCAGCCCATCCCTGGGGCTGAGGATGGTTTTGTCCAGGTAATTTCCGGACAAAAAGGCCAATCAAAAGTCCAGTGACGCCTTTACTAATTACATCTTCAAGAAAATGGAAGAGAAGGTTGGTGGAGCAGTTGAAATTAGGGACAGCAGCCATGTAGGAGAGAGGAGTAGCAGGCCCGAGCAGGTCCAGACTCCCTCCTCTCCTGGCTTGGGCCGGGGTGGGGGGAGCAGGTGCAGCACTGAAGTCCTCCCTTCTCTCTTGTAAGAGAGTGAAGAAAAAAAAAGTTTAAAAGACGAACTGCTTGGACAGAAACTGCTGTGGAAGAATTCCAGCGAAGAGATAAGGGACCTCCAAGGTCAAAGCTGGCAGCCGGAGGAGAGAGAAGAAAAGTTTGAAGGGGGGAGAGCTGCTTCTTCCCCCTTTCGCTCTCTCTCTTCAGTAGGGAAAAGACTGAAAAGTAAACTCTGCTACTTGTAAAAGTTTGTTGGAGTAAGGAGACCCCCCACGCGGCTG
>NW_020956411.1:38022-45048 GCF_003031625.1 Empidonax traillii
AAGGGGAAGAAGTATTTCTGTAAATATATAGCACTTCAACTTGAGTAGAAATTGTTGTAGATATAGTTCTTTAGTTTTTAATTTATTAGAAGTTTTTGTTTTACTAGTAATAAATGTTTATACTATTTTCCCCAAATCCTGTCTCTCTTTTGTCTGAAAAAACCTTCTCTCAACTAGTAGTAATTGTGTAGGGGGTGGAAAGCAAATTGACCCAGAGCAAAACCACGACAGCTGAAGATGGAGGTCTTCCCTCCCCTCACCAGGAAAGGGGAGAAAGGAGGGAAAGAAAAAAAGTTCTTGCCAACAGGAACTCACTCTGTCCTGCTGGCTGAACCGTGTGATGCAGCTTCCCCTCTCCAATGATGTGCACAAGAACCGCTGCCAAAAAAACCCCATGGGAACGAAAGAGGGGACGAAGACGACCCCCCTCCTGAACAGTTCCTCTCATGAAAATCCAAGCAGGTCCTGGACTGGGTAGAAAAACAGGTCACTGGTAAAACCAGGGCCAGGAGAGGAGGAAAAAAAACAAGCAACAAAACCTACCGGGCAATCGTGCTGAGAACAAAGTGACCTCAGAGCTCCTACCACCCAGACCTTGTCCCAACCCAGGCAACAATGAAGTCCCTGCCGTTTCCCAGGAGAGGAGAAGAAAAAGTAAAAAGTAACTCCTCACCCCTCTCCACAGACAAGATCTTCAGGGGTAACAACTTGTGTTAGTCCATTGCCCAAAGCACAGCCAACCTGCCTATTCAACATCCCATTCACACAGTGGGCAGGGGGAAGGGAAAATTCCTGCTTAGTTTCCCAGAACAAGCAAAGTCATGACATTATCCACCCCTGACTTTTTCTTTCCCATGCTGCCACACTCTATCAAATTAAAATTTGTGAACTCCATACATACCTGCATTATTCTAAACTATATACACATTCACAAATATAGAAGTACAGATACAGATACAGAGTTATGGCCTGTTCATCTGAAGATAATATCTCCTTGAGGTATGCACCAGGTTTCTCCATCTTCCTGCATCACTCACCATGTGCAACCGGGTCCTTGAACAAAAACAATCCCACAAATGGATTTGCCTTTGCTTGAGGCAGGGTTAACCCAAACTGTTTTACCTAACATACCCCTCATGTGAATCACTGGGACTTTCTCTCCATCTACAGTGTGAAGGGACTCTGTTCATGGCCAGCTCAATTGATGGAGCCTCTAGTGTTGACTAACCATGTAGCCTTCGCAAGGTGCTTGTGACCGAGAGGGCACGGAGTAACTGCACTCAGACCAGTATGATCGATAGGCAGATCTCATTTTTAATGTGTTACAGCATTTGTTTTATACTTTCACACACATACATGTCACTACATTATTGGTTAACTTTAAGTACATGTCTCTACATAATTGGTTTGCAATACTTGAACATACTTCTTACTAGTTAGTACATGTTGCTATGTGATTGGTCTATATGCAGTGTCCATGCACTGTTCGTGCATATGAAATCATTGTCTTTCTCTGAGAGCTCCTTCTCGTTATCTCAGTAGTTTACATTCTTGTAACCTGATATCAAATGCCAGTACTTTTCCTGCAACCTGCTGAGGCAGGCTAAGGCCTAATAGTATGGTTTATTCATAGTGCCTGTTTTAGCCAAGCACCTCACAGGTGCTGATCCCAGTGTTTGAAAGTCCCGCCACCCAATGCCTTCAGGGTGGTTTTCAACAGTCCATTACACTGTTCAACCTTCCCCGCGGCTGCTGCATGGTATGGGATGTGATACATCCACTCAATGCCATGCTCCTTTGCCCAGGTGGTAACTAAACTATTCTTGAAGTGTGCCCCATTATCTGACTCAATCCGCTCTGGGGTGCTGTGTCGCCACAGGACTTGCTTTTCAATGCCTAGGATAGTATTTCTGGCAGTGGCGTGGGGTACTGCATGCATTTCCAACCATCCAGTGGTGGCTTCCACCATGGTGAGCACATAGCGTTTACCTTGATGGGTCTGTGGCAGTGTGATGTAATCAACCTGCCAAGCCTCCCCATACCTGTATTTACTCCAACGTCCACCATACCACAGGGGCTTCAGTCTCTTAACCTGTTTAATGGCAGCGCATGTCTCACAGTCATGGATAACCTGAGAAATAGTATCCATGGTTAGATCCACCCCTCGGTCTCATGCCCATCTATACATGGCATCTCTGCCCTGATGGCCAGCGGCATCATGGACCCATCGCACTAAGAACAATTCTCCTTTGTGCTACCAATCCAGATCCACCTGGGACACCTCAACTTGTGCAGCTCAGTCTGCCTGTTCATTGTTGCGATGCTCCTCATTGGCTTGATTTTTGGGCACGTGGGCATCTATGTGGCGGACCCTCACAGTCAGCTTCTCTACTCAGGTAGCAATGTCTTGCCATATATCAGCCGCCCAGATGGGTTTTCCCCTACGTTTCCAATTGGTCTTCTTCCATCTGTCCAACCACTCCCACAGGGCATTGGCCACCATCCATGAGTCTGTGTAGAGGTAAAGTTTTGGCCACTTCTCTCATTCAGCAATGTCCAATGCCAACTGGACAGCTTTGAGTTCTGTAAATTGGCCTGATTCACCCTCTCCTTCCATGGCTTCTGCAACTTGTCGTGTGGGACTCCATACAGTTGCTTTCCATTTACGTTTCATCCTTACAATGCGGCAGGAACCATCAGTGACGAATGCATAGCGTATTTCTTCTTCTGGTAGTTGATTGTATGATAGGGTTTCCTCAGCCCGTACCACCTGCTCTCCTTCTTCTTCATCTGCTAGACTAAAATTCTCACCTTCCGGCCAGTTTGTGATGATTTCTAGGATCCCGGAGTCATTTGGATTTCCAATGTAGGTGCACTGCGTGATCAGGGCAATCCACTTACTCCATGTAGCGTCACTGACATGATGCGTAGAGGGCGTCTTCCCTTTGAGCATCCAACTCAACACCGATAGCCGAGGTGCCAGGAGGAGCTGTTCTTCTGTGCCAATCACCTCTGAGGCAGCTCAAGGCACAGCCAATCTGCCTATTCAACATCCCATTCACTCAGTGGGCAGGGGGAAGGGAAAATTCCTGCTTAGTTTTCCAGAACAAGCAAAACCATGACAGTGTGGTACATTCCACTTGTGCCAGATTGTTAACTGGGATCTTTAAATGTTCTGAGCTTACATTGTTATGTTGTTTTTTTCTCTCAGAGTCTAGAAAGAGCAGTGAAAGAAAAGGTGGTCAATCTCGTTCCCATTCTCGTTCAGAATCCAGGTCTAGCTCAAAATCCCAATCTAGAAGGAAAAGATCACACTCAAAAAACAGGTAGGTATATTTATTTTTTTGGACTAAGAATTCATACTGGGGTTTTTTTGAGGGGTGGTGGTTACTGAGATTTCTTACTGTTTTATGAGACAAGTGTCCCTGTAGAGAAATTAGTAACTTAAACTGACCAGATCAGAGTAACTAGGAACTTTGTCTCTGAACAGATACTCTTTCCCTCTGAATGCTTCATGTTTTCAGTATTACTTTCAGGTAAAACACACTAAAAAGTACTTTTTATGTCATGTAGCATAGTAATTTTTATGGTTTCATGGTACATTTTGTGCCATGTAGCATAATTTTATTTTGTAACCTTTGTATTTTAAAAAGAAATAGCTATCTGTGTTTTGTGGATGGAAAATTTACTGATAATACTCTAAACAGACAGGTTGGCTGGTTTTGCTAGTAGAAAGATGCCCGAACTTCTAAATATCTAGTTAACAAATGCTGTATTTTTATTTACTGTACTGTAAATATAAAACTGTATTTTTAAAAAGCCAGAAGAAAAAGGCTTTGGAGGCAGTTTTTAATTCTTCAGAGGTTGCTTACTTTGCTAATTTGTTGTGAAACAGGCTTTTGAAATATAGGAGAAATTAAATTACTATATCATCCTTAAAGTTTACCCATTAAGAAATGGTACAATGACAGGAATGTCTTTTGATCATTTACATAATCAATCTAAAGATATTTGACTCCATTAAGTGTCAAGAAAAAAACAAAAAACAAAAAACAAAAAAAAAAAAAAAAAAAAAAAAAAAAAAAAAAAAAAAAAAAAAAAAAAAAAAAAAAAAAAAAAAAAAAAAAAAAAAGAAACTTACTGTATTTGATAGTTTACACGTTAAAAAAGGTGTGTTTTCAGTGCTGCGGCAACAGCACTATTGCATTCTTTCATCCACTGTTTTTTAATACAGCAACTAGAATTCTTTTACATACAGAAAAGCTGTCCAGAGGGAATATACCACATCAGTTATACTACCAAACATGATCTAAGTGTGCAGGCTTCAGTTTTCATAGAATCATAGAATGGTTTGGGTTGGAAGGGACCTTAAAGATCATTTAGTTCTAACCCACCTGCCATGGGCAGGGACACCTTCCATTAAACCAAGTTGCTCAGAACCCCATCCAGCCTGGCCTTGAACATTTTCAGGGATGTGGCATACATAACTTCTCTAGATAACCTGTTCCAGTGCCTCACTACCCTCACAGTAAAGAATTTCTCCCTAATACCTAATCCGAATCTACCCTCTTTCAGCTTGAAGCCATTCCCCCTTGTCCTATTACTGCATACCCTTGTAAAAAATACCTCTCAAGCCTTCTTGTAGGCCCCTTTTAGGTACTGGAAGGCTGCAATAAGGTCACCCTGGAGCCTTCTCTTCTTCAGGCTGAACAACCCTGTCCCAACTCGCTCATCCTGTTTTCATATGAGAGGTGTTCCAGCCCTCTGTTCACCTTCATGGTCCTCCTCTGGACTTGCTCCAACAGGTCTATGTCTTTCTTATGTTGAGGACCCCAGAACTGTACGCAGTACTGCAGGTGGCGTCTCACAAGAGCAGAGTGGATGGGGAGAATCACCTCCCTCCACCTGCTGGTCACACTTCCTTTGATGCAGCCTTTGATGCAGATTATTTTTTATATGGTTGGCTTTCTGGGCTGCAAGCGCACATTGCCAAGACGTGAAGCTTCTTGTCCACCAACACCTCTAAGTCCTTTTCTGCTGGGCTACTCTCAATCCATTCTCCACTCAGCCTGTACTTGTGCTCTGGATTGCTCCAAGCCAGGTGCAATACCTTGCATTTAGCCTTGTTAAGTTTCATGTTGTTTGCACAGGCCCACCTCTCAAGCTGTCAAGATCCCTCTGGATGGCATCCCTTCCCTCCAGCGTGTTAACTGCACCACATGGCTCAGTGATGTCATCAGACTTGTTGAGGGTGCACTCAATCCCACTGTCCATGTCACCAACAAAGATATTAAACAGTACTAGTCCCAATACCAACCCCTGAGGAACACCACTCATCACTACTCTCCACCTGGACATCGAGCTGTTGACTGCAACTCTTTGAGTGCAATCATCCAACCAATTCCTTATCCACCAAGTGGTCTATCTGTCTGTTGCAGGTGGAGTGGGAGCTTCAGACAAAGTTTATTAGAGAAGCCCTCCTGTTGAGTCATGAGGTGCAGAAACAACCCCCTTGCTTTCTGAACTCCTTCTCAGAGAGGAGCCTGGGTGTGGCTGAATTCGATCTTAGCCCCAGACTTTGTTAACAGTTTAAACCTAAGGAATTATAGAGGTGCGATTGAGCCTTTGTACAACTTGACCCACAGGATTAAGGATGGCAAACCAGATATATTTAAATAAAAATGAATGATTTATTATGACAAATGATTTATTATGACAAATGATTTATTATGACAAATGATTAGACAAAAAGATCTTAATCAGAATTATTAACTACAGAGTATAGAAGCTAAAACTACTAGTATAGTGTACTATATCAAAGCAATTATAATAAAGATAGCAAAAACCCCCAATTATTAGGTAGAGATTGATGTTACTCACCCATACCAATGACTAGGCAAATCTATCGCGGAGGGGATTTAATCCCTCGAGACTAGACCCTCGTGGCACACTTTGGTTAGGAGACGGTCACACATGGATGACCCCAAAATGGCATTTATTAAAACAACATGTCGGTTTATATACAGGGGAATATGGAAGGGTCGAGAACAAAAGTGGGGCCCCTGCTAGGAACATCAAATCCCGAGGGTCAGTGATAAGGGAAATTGGAGGGATTGGCCATAGGGAATATGTCTGACCATATAAGGGGAAGGGAGAGCAGGGAAGGAAAGGGAGGAGTGGTCTGGGGGGCACAGACAGGGGAGTTCTACAGGAGTTTTGTGAGGCCATGTCTTATCGCTGGGTCTCAGGCACTTCTGCAACTGCAGTTGTCAAAGAACTTCCAGATAAATTTCTTCCTCTGAGGCTCCTTCGCAGCCCTTATGCATCTTTCTCCATTCTCTGTAGGCTTCAGCTGACCCACCTCCGACACAAATCTCTTTCACTCAGCCTCAAGGAGTAACCTTGAGGGGTGTCCCCACCCAAGGAAGGAATCTTCACACACACTCCAACAAGGGGTATGTTAGAAGAACCTCTCATTTAAAAGTGGGACTGGACTTGTATAGTATAAAGTGATTGACTGTCAGTCATGTGTCCCCAGGCCAGCTGCATCAGCTTCTCATTTTTAGATAAGGATACTTTACCATATCTGCCACATCTTTACCTCACTATCAGGATGTTTAACTTTGGGGTTGATGAGTCAGACTGGTTTTAACATAATTCAACACCAAAAGCAGTATGACACACCCTCTCAGTCCACCACAGATAGCTTTGCAAAATAGGCAGAGCAGCCTGCTACATTATCAAATCCTACTTTCCCTTTTAGAGACAGGGATGTCATGCGGGACAGTGTCAAGGGACAGTGTCAAATACCCCTTTGTCCAGTTCGGGTCAGCTGTCCTTGCTATGTTCCCCCATGGTTTATTGTATAACTCCTCACTGGCAGAGCATGACACACTGAGAAGGCCTTGACTTAGGGTAAGCACTACTTAGCAACAACTGAAACATCAGTGAGTTATCAACATTAGTCTCATACTGAATCCAAAACACAGCACTGTACCAGCTACTAAGAAGCAAATTAACTATTAA
>NW_020956411.1:45580-62965 GCF_003031625.1 Empidonax traillii
CATCGAGTTAATTTTGTCCATGACCTTGGGTTCCCTCTGTCATGACAGTCTTTCAGGGCAGGAAAGATGGTGTGTGGTGTTGTCACATGTAAAAACCAGTTCAGATCCCATCACTGCTGCGCTTTTCCAGTTTCATCACAGTTCATTCTTCATTAATGTGGGGATCAAAGGGGAGTCAGATTCACATCCCCAAATCTGGAGTGGTGATGAGCATATACCCGTCATGGAAGTGATAATACACAGTATTATATAGCAATTAGCATAATACAATTTTATTGATCAGCTTTTCTCACCCAAAATCAAATCCCCTTGAGGTACACACTGGACTTCCTCATCCTCCTGCATTACCCAACAAGTGCATCCGGGTCCCTGAGCAAAAGCAATCCCATGACTGGGATTGCCTTTGCCTGAGGCAGGAATAGTCCAGACTATTTTCCCCAGCATATTTTCGATGTGCACTACAGAAACGTTTTCCTGTTTTACAGTATATCAATATACCTGATAGGGCAGAGCCAGCCCAATTGGCAGATCCCCAGTGTTAACTAACCAGGTGGTTTATGCTAAATATATATCCCAATGTTTGAAGGTCCCACCACCCATTGCTCTCAGTTTAACCCTTAACAGTCCATTGTATCATTTAATTTTTTGTAGGCTGGTGCATGATTGGGAATGTGATATACCTGCTTAATGCCATGTTCTTTGGCCCAAGTGTTTATGAGATTGTTCCAGAAATGAGTCCCGTTGTCTGCCTCAATTCTTCCTGGGGTGCAAGTCTCCATAAGACTTGCTTTTCAAGGCCCAGGATAGTATTCTGAGCAGTGGCAAGGAGCATGAAATATGTTTCTAGCCATTAGGTGGTTTCTTCAACCATTGTAATCGCATGGTTCTTGTTTTGGCGGGTTTGGGGGAATGAGATATACTCAATCTTCCAGGCCTCCCCATATTTCAACCATGGTCCTCCATACCAGAGAGGCTTTAACCACTTGGCTTGCTTAAATACAAAGTATGTTTCACATTCATGGATAACCTGGGCGATAGTGTCCATGGTTAGGCCCACCCCTCAGTCATGAGCCTATCTGTTGCATCTTTTCCTCAATGGTCTGAGGTGTCATGGGCCCACAAAGTTACTTCACTTTTAGCAGCCTGATTCGTTTGTTGGTTGTTCTGAGTTCCTTCATTGGTCTTACTCTTGGGTACCTGAGCATCTACATGATGTACCTTCACAACCAGGTTCTCCACCTGGACAGCAATATCTTGCCACAATAAAGCAGCCTAGATGGGATTATCTCTGCACTGCCATTTACTCTGCTTCCATTGCTGCAACCACCCCCACAGAACATTTGCCACCATCCATGAGTTAGTGTAAAGTATTGGCCATTTCTTGCATTCAACAATGTCTAAGGCCAACTGGATGGTTTTCACCTTTGCAAAGTGACTTGATTCATCTTCTTCTTCAGCAGTTTCTGTGACTTATCAAAGGGGACTCCATGCAGCCGCTTTCCATCTCCAATGCTTTCCTATAATACGACAGGACCCATCAGTAAACAAGGCATATTGTTTCTCACTTTCTGGTAATTTATTATACAGCAGGACCTCCTCCTCTGGTGACATTCCAAAATCTTTGCCTTCTGGCCAGTCCATGATCACTTCCAAGATTCCTGTACAACTGGAGTTTCCCGTTTGAGCTCATTGTCTGATCAGTGCAACCCACTTACTCCATGTAGCATCAGTTGCATGATATATAGAAGAGACCCTCCCTTTGAACATCCAGCCCAACATGGGTAACTGGGGTGCCAGGAGGAGCTGTGCTTCAGTACCTATCACCTCCAAATCAGCTTGAACCCTTCATAAATGTCCAGTATCTCCTTTTCAGTTGGAGTATAGCAGGCTTCAGATCCTCTGCATCCCCAGTTCCAAAACCCTAGGGTTTGACCTCGAGTCTCCCTGGTGCTTTCTGCCAGAGGCTCCAGGTAGGGCCATTCTCCCTGGCTGCAGTGAACAGCACATTTTTTACATCTTGCCCTGTCCAGACTGGCCCAATGGCCACTACATGAACTATCTCCTTTTTAACTTTTTCAAAGTCTTGTCATTGTTCAGGGCCCTATTTGAAATCATTCTTCATGGTCACTGGATAGACATGGCTTGCAATCAGGCTGTAATTTGGAATGTATATTCTCCAAAAACCCAGAAGTCCTAAGAGAGCTTGTGTTTCTTTCTTGTTAGCTGGTGGAGACATTGCTGTTATTTTGTTGATCATGTTCATTAGGATCCATCCTGTGATTTTATTCCTAAAAACTGTCTCTCCTTAGCAGGTCCCTTGACCTTTGTTTTATGGCAAAATCAGTTTTCAGACGGATTTGGGCTATTCCCTTTCTCACAAACTTCTGCTTCATTGCTCCACACATGATTATGTCATCTATGTATTGCAGGTGTTCTGGAGCTTCCCCCTGTTTCAGTGTCGTCTGGATCAGTTCATGACAGATGGCAGGGCTGTGTTTCCACCCCTGGGCCAGTCAATTCCAGGTGTACTGAATACCCCTCCACATGAAAGCAAACTGTGACCTGCGCTCTGCCACCAGATTGAGAAAAACACATTAACAATATCAATTGGGGCACCACTTGGCTGCCTCTGATTCCAATTTCTATTGAAGTTCCAACATGTTCAGTACAGCAGCATTCAGCAGCTGTGTGACTTCATTCAGGCCATGATAGTCTACTGTCAGCCTCCGTTCTCCATTAGACTTGTGCACTGGCCATTTGGGGCTACTAAAAAGTGAATGGGTCCTGCTGATCACTCCTTGGCTCTCCAGTTGACAAGTCAGCTTATGGATGAGAAACAGGGAATCTTGGTTGGTGCACCTTTGTGGTAGCAATCAACACCTCTTGACCTTCATGAACCCCACAATGGAAGGGTCCTCCAAGAGACCGGGTAAGGAAGACAACTGTTTAATTTCCTCTGTCTCCAAGTCAGCTCCCTTTCCTGAGGTAGTCTATGCCAAGGATGCTACAAGCCTCTGGGCCAGTCAGTTTTTGCCACTCATTCCCAGTCAGGCTGATTTCAGCCTCCAATAGAGTCAGCTGTTGGGATCCCTTTGTCACTCCAGAAATACAAATGGGTTCTGCTCCTTCATAGCTTGATGACATTAGAGTACACTGAGCACCAGTATCTACTAGAACCTTATATGCCTGTGGGTCTGATGTGCCAGGCCATCTGATCCACACAGTCCAGTAAACTCGCTTGTCGCTTTCCTCCACCCAGCTGGAAGCAGGGCCTGTCTAGTCCTGGTCATAGGATCCTCAACTTACTTCTCACAGACAGATTAGAATTCCTTTTCTTAGGATCATGAGTAAAATTAGCTCTTCTGCTCTGCCTGGGGACCTGCCCACTGGAGACTGGAGTAGCAACTTTCCTGGAAGATCCCCCATGTTCCAACCTGCTTAGGTACAGAGAGGCAAAGTGTGCCTCCATCTGTAAATGCAGGGAAGAATTAAGTTCAAATATACCTGAAAGTGAGATTAGGACACAAACGAGGTAAAATGTTGGTATCCAAAACAATAATTCAACTTTATTAACTATAAAGGAGGCAGAGAGAGAAAGAAGGAAAAATAGAGAAAAGTGGGAAAAGTTAAGAATAACTACAAGAAGCACAGAAAAGACTTTTCCACCACCATGAACTCAGCACTGGATTTTCTCCTTGATGATGGGTGAAGTCTCCGTTGAGGTGTTCTCCAGTCTTTTGTCTCTGTGGTGTGAGTGGAGTTCTTGCAGCATGTGTCGAACCCACAGTGTATCTTGGGTCCAGCCCAGCTAGTTGCAGTGCTGAGCAGGCAGTGCCAGGGAGCAGCTCTTGTGCAGGCAGCAGCCTGTGTGTCTGCAGCATGTGCGGACACCAGCGTGTGGTGCCTGCTGTGCATGTGTGTTTGGGGGCAGAGTTTCCCCTCTTGGTGTGTTTATGATTTCCCCGGAATGTGGGGGAATTCCTGCTGCCTCTCTGCAAGTGTGGGGAAGTCCCACAGCTGCTCTGCAAGTGTGGAGACTGCAGTGTGTCCCCGTGACGCGTGTAGGGGGCAGGATCTCCCACCTTCAATTTCCCTGCAGTGTGCTCCTGATCTCACAGCATGTCTTCAATCTCTAGCCCCTGGGCACATATCTGACACTTGCTTATATAGGGTCAGGGGTGCCATGGCTTATGGCAGGTGGTAGCTATGTAGCAACAGCACGTCCAACACGCACCATGCACAGGTGCTGCCATCCCCCTGGTTCGTGGCCATTTCAGCAGTCAAAACAATTCGCTTCTTGCAGTTCACGCAATGGCAGAGCATGTACTGCTTCTATCAGTTTTTTATACCCCATTTGTGATTTTTTTTCCCTGCAATTACCACACTTGGGCCTGTAGGGTTGAGGTTGATTTTCCATCGTTTCCTCATGTCCTCTCCATGGTCCCTCAGGTAAAACCACAGGGTGCCCCATGGTGTGTAGCTTCTATATTCCCCCTCTCGTAGCAAAAGAATGCCTACTGTTAATAGCTGAGGCACTGGTCTGTACATGTGGGGAGTAGCACATAGCCCCTCTGAATTTCTGGAACTCCTGGGATGTTTTTTCAGACAGTTTCTCCACAGTCAAGATGATTGTGGAGGATTTATTGTCTTTCTATTCCCATAGTTGGTGAGCCACTTGATCCACTTTTGGTAGCACTTCTCTCCAGCTTTGTTGCCAATACTTTAGTATATGATGATATTGCACCCCACAAAAATTTTCCTCCACATGGGTCATGTGCATTAGACTTTGTCTGGATCTGTGGATAACTATGTTGTTCAAGTCATAATAAATCATGGTTAATTGTCTCAGTTAAATGAGCCTGAAGCGTTTAGTTAAGGAGGGTGAGTTATGAGGAAGACCAAACTCCCACCTCTAAGCAACTGTAAATCCAAAATTAAGAGGCTCTAATTGAGGAAGTATGGAGAAAGAAAAATTAGTAGTCCTTTATTAAAGGATATATGTGCATTGGCAGAACAAGAAAAGTATACAGAAACAACCAAACAATAATCCTGTACCCAAAAGTCCCCTTCAGAAAGGAAACAGTTTGATACTCCCCATCCTTTGGCACAATTCTAAGGGGGTTCTTCCCACGAACTCAGGCTGTCTGTGGCTGGCTGTGGCCTGGATTTCCCCCCTTTCATTGATGTGCACAATCTGCTGCCAAACATAGGAGTGGAGGAGGGAAAGGGTGACCTCCTTCCCAAAAAGTTCCTCTGCAGATGGGTCAAACCTCTCCGATGAAATCTGAGCAGATCTGGGCTGGGGGCAGAGCAGGATGCAGGAAAAGTGGAGGCAAGCCGAGGCCAGAAAATAGCCAGATGACCAGTCCGAGAACAAAATGACCTCTTAGCCTTTCCAACACATACCTTGCCTCAGTTATGGCAAAAGTGAAGTAACTGCCGTTTCCCTGAGGAGAGGTGCTCCATCCCTCTGATTAACTTGGGGACCCTCCTCTGGACTCACTCCAACAGATCAATGTCCTTCCTGTGTTGGGGACCCCATAGCTGGATTTAGTATTCCAGATGGGGTTTCAGCAGAGCAGAGTAGAGGGGCAGAATCACCTCCCCTGATCTGCTGGTCACTCTTCTTTAATGTAGACCAAGATACGATTGGTTTTCTGGGCTGCAAATGTTTGTTGCCAGCTCATGTCCAGCCTCTCATCCACCCAGTCCTTCTCATCAGGGCTGCTCTCAGTCTGTTCATCCCCAGCCTGTATTGATACCAGGGGTTGCCCTGACCCACATGCAGCACCTTGCACTTGGTCTTATTAAACCTCATGAGATTCTCGTGAGCCCACTTCTCCAGCTTGTCCAGGTCTCTCTGGATGGCATCCCATCCCTTCAGGCATGTCAACTGCACCACTCAGTTTGGTGTTGCCTGCAAAGTTGATGAGGGTGCACTTGATCCCTTCATCTATGTCATTAAGGAAGATATTAATCAGTACTGGTCCCAATACAGACCACCGAGTGGCACCACTTGTCATTGATGTCCATCAGGGCTCTGAACCGTTGACCACTACCCTCTGGATGCAACTATCCAACCACTTTCTTATCCATCTAACAGTCCACTCATCAAATCCATCTCTGTCCAATTTAGGGAGAAGGATATTGTGAGGAACCCTGTCAAAGGCTTTACAAAAGTCCAGATAAATGGCATCTGTAGCCCTTCTCCACTCCATCATAGAAAACCACTAGGTTTGTCAGGCAGGACTTGCCCTTGGCAAAGCCATCCTGGCTGTCTGTAATCACATCCCTGTCCTCCATGTGCCTTAGCATAGCTTCTAGGAGGATCTGTTCCGTGATCTTCCCAGGCACAGAGGTGAGGTTGACAGGTGGGTAGTTCCCAGGGTCCTCCTTTCTATCCTTTGTAAAGATGGGCACCATGTTTCCCATTTTCCAGTCACCTGGGACTTCCCCTGACTGCCAGGATTTTTCAAATACCATGGAGAGTGGCTTGGCAACTACATCAGCCAATTCCCTCAGGCCTCTGGGATACATCTCATCAGGTCCCATAGACATGTACATTCAGGTTCCACAGGTAATCATGAACCTGATCTTTACTTACACTGGGAGGGACTTTTCCAGTCCCCATCCTGCTGTCCATCCATTCGAGACATGTGGGAAGAGATGTTGCCATTGAAGACTGAGGCAAAAATGTTAAGTACCTCAGCCTTCTCCTCATATGTTGTTACCAGTTTGCCAGTGTTGTTTATTGGGGGCATACACCTTCTTTGACCTTCCTTTTCTGATTAATGTACCTGTAGAAGCCCTTCCTGTTTTTCTTTGCATCCCTTGCCAGGTTCAGTTCCAGCTTTGCCTTTGCCTTCCTCACCCCATACCTGCACAACTGAATCTCTACACTCTTCCCAGGTTACCTGTCCTTGTTTCCACTGCCTGTGTGTTTTCTTCTTGCCTTTTAGTTTGACCAGCATTTCCCTACTCAGCCATGCCAGTCTCTTGCCTTCCTTAACTGATTTTTTGCTCCTGGGGATTGCCAGCTCTTGCACTCTATGGACAGCTTACTTAAAGATCTGCCAGCTTTGTTCCACTCCCTTATCCCCAAGGGCAGTCTCCCAGGGGATCCCACTGACTCTCTCCCTGAAGAGCTGGAAGTTTGCTTTCCTGAAGTTCAGGGGCCTAACTTTACTCCTTACCTGACCCATATTCCTCAGGATTGCAAACTCCACCAATGCATGATCACTGCAGCCTGTATAGCCTCCAATCCTGATGGCCCCAATTAGCTCGCTTGTGCTGGTGACCATCAGATCCAGTACCATACCCCCTCTGGTAGGGCTGTCTATTACCTGGCACAAGAAGTTATCCTGCATGCATTCCAGGAATCTCCTGGATTGCCTGCAGCTGTCTGTGCTACTTTCCCAGTATATGTTGGGGTGGTCGAAATTCCCCAGCAGGACAAGAGCCTGTGAGCATGATGCCTCCTGTAAGTAAGATGGTTTTGTCAATGGGCTCCCCTTGATCAGGTAGCCTGTAGTTAGACACCAACCGCAAGGTTCTCTTTGTTGCCTCAATCTCTGATTCTTGCCCACAGGCTTTCAACCTGCTCATGGCTGTTCTTCAGAGACAGCTCTTCACACTCAATTTGCCTCTTCATGTAGAGGGCAACCCCTCTGCCTCTCCTTCCTCCCCTGTTTCTTCTGAACAGCCTGTAGCCATCAATATTCGCATTTCAGTCATGGGATTTGTCCCACCAAGTTTCAGTAATTGCAGCAAGGTCATAGCTTTCTAGCAGCACAGTGGCTTCTAATGCCTCCTGTTTGTTGCCCGTGCATTGGTGTAAAGGCACCTCAGCTGGGCTGTTGGCTGTGTTGCCTTTCTAGAGGAACACCCCTTAATTCCTTTGAGATAGTTTCCTGGTGTTCCCTTGTTGGGTTGTATTAGCTTAGGAGTCCATGGCTTGTCCCCATAAGACTGTGAATGTGTTCCAGTATGGCCAGCTGTAGGGGGTTGACCCTGGTTGGATGCCAGGTACCCACTCAAACCACTCTCTCACTCCCCTCTGCAACTGGACAGAGGAGAGAGAAAAAAAAACAGCTAAGGATTCATGAGTTGAGATAACAGCTGGGAGAGGTCAGCTACTGATTACCTTCATGGGCAAAACAGATTCAAAGTGGGGATATTAATTGAATTTATTACAAACAGGATAAGAGCCAAAGAGTGAGAAATAAAGCAGTCTTAAAAACACCTTCCTCCCACCCCTCCTTCCTTCCATGTTCTCCCTCCTCGCCCCCAGAGGTGCAGGGGGACAGGGAATGGGGGTTATGGTCAGCTGTTGTTTCTGCTGCTGCTCAGAAAGAGAAGTCGCTCCCCTGATCCCGTGGGGTCCCTCCTAGGGGACACAGTCCCTGATGGACCTCTCCAGCGTGAGTCCATTCTTCAGGCAACAGTTCTTCACAAACTCCATGGGGTGCAGTCCTTCATGAATGAGCTGTACCAGAGTGGGTCCCCCACAGGGCCATGAGTCCTACCTGGGAAAAACCTGCTCCAGCGTGGGCTTCCCTCTCCATGGGCTGCAGGTCTCTGGCAGGACCCTGCTCCATCTTGGGCCTCCCACGGGATCACAGCCTCCTTCATGCATCCACCTGCTCCAGCATGGGCTCCTCCATGGGCTGCAGGTGGGCCTCTGCATCCCAACAGTCCTCCATGGGCTGCAGGGGGACGGCCTGCTCCACCCTGGTCTTCACCATGGGCTGCAGGGGCCTCAGCTCTGGCACCTGGAGCACTCCTCCCCCTCCTTCTGCACTGACCTTGGTGTGTCTACATTGTTGTTCCCATATTCTCTGCTCTTCCCTGGCTGGAATTCTTTTCTGGGCAATACCTTTCTGTTCTTAAATATGTTATCACAGAGGCATTACTATTACTCCTGATTGGCTTGGCCTTGGCTAGCAGCAGGAATCTCGTGCTGGAGCCTGCTGGCATTGGCTCCACCAGACAGGGGAAGCTTTTAGCAGTTTCTAACAGAAGCCTCCCTTGTAGCCCACCCCCACTGCCAAAACCCAGCCACAGAAACCCACTACACCAGCACACTTTAGAGTCAGTGGGGTGTAGATGCACTTCAGCTGGGCTATTGATTTCACCCCCAACTCTGGCATGCCACCCCTTCATTCATCTCTGCTGAGCCTGGTCTTATCCCCTTCCCCCTTCAAACCTAGATTAAAGCCCTCTCAATCAGCCCTGGCAACTCATAGGCTAGAATCCTTTTCCCCCTTTTAGACAGGCAAACCCCATCTGTCTCCAGCAGGCTTGGTGCCATATAAACCACCCCATGATCGAAAAAGCCAAAATTTCACTGATGGCACCAGTCTTTAAGCCTTGTTTTGACCAGGTGGGTTCTCCTCTTCCTTTTGGCATTCTTTGCTGCTACCAAAGGAATCAAGGAAAACACCACCTGTGCTCCTGTCTGTTCAACCAGTCACCTCATTTCTTTGAAGTCCTTTTTGATTGCCCTTGGACTTCTCTCATCAACCTTGTTGCTGCCGACCTAGACAACCAGCAGTGGGTAATAATCAGAGCAGTTAATCAGTCCAGGGAGTCTTCTGGTTATATCCCTTACCCAGGCCCCAGGGAGGCAGCAGACTTCCTTGTGGGATGGGTCCAATTGGCATACTGGGCCCTTGGTTCCCCTCAGAAGGGAGTCACTCACTACAGTTACCCTTCTTTCTTTTTTGACACCCATAGTTGTGATGCATCTGGTTGACTGACTTGTTCTGGGCAACCTTCCAGATAGACCTTCACCTCCGTTATCATTTGCCTGACCCTTGATTTCCAAAATCTCATACCTATTCTGTAAGGGCACTTGGGAAGGTGAGGGAGGCCAGGAGGAGATTCTCCTATGACCCCAAGCAGGGACCTGTTTCCATTCCCCCCCATCTTTTAGGTCCCATCCTTCTGCCTGATGGCAAGAGGGTCGGGGCTCCTCTGACTCTTGCCGAGCTTCCATCTGCTGCATTTTTCTTAGGGATGGAAGGGTGCGACTCCACCAGTCCGTTTTTCTCACACTCCCTGACACTCCTCAGCCTCTCCACTTCCTCTTTAGGCTCTGCCACCAGGCTGAGCAGATCATCCACCTGGTCACACTGCACATGGGTGTCGTCTCTGTTGTCCTCTGATATTATTGTCAGGTGTACATGAGTATTGCTTAAATGGTGCATTGTTTCAAAGGAGAGCATATGCATCTGGTGAAGCTTAAAGTATCCATTTTTATGAAAATGTTGGTAGGCAGTATATTACTGAGGTGTAACTCTATATAATTTTATGTAGTGAGGCAAGATTTAGTGGGGGGTTATTTCCTTCTTGGTTGATCTAGTTTTTATGAAGTTTCAATATTAAAGTATTTTTCTTTTGTCATTATTCATATAGAAGTAGATCTGGCAACAGGTCACTCTCAAGACATAAGGACAGACGCAGATCCAGAAGTCCCCTGAAAAAACGCTCTAGATCTAGGGAAAAGTGGAAATCAAGAAGTCCCTCTTATTCTTGGTGAGTTCCATTCCTCAGAAATTATACTGTTCTTCTTAGCACATGGTCCAAAGTTTTTGAAAAAATCTAGCAAACCTTTTAGGTAATGGCAAAGAATGGAATCTCTAAATGCTTTAGCCTGTCCCTTGGCTTTGTTTGTGGAACAAAAGAATAGAAAGTAATTTTTTTGTGCTGAGTGTACTGGTTTTTGCTGAGATATAGTTATTTTTCTTCTTAGTAGTTCATATGATGCCTACAGGGGTTAAACCACAACAATGAAGCACCTAAACTTTGATAGCAAAGTCTAGTCTACATTTATACCAACATCAAGCTGATTGAAATTAGGTAACTTTAATTGCCGGACTTGAACCAATGAATTAGTTATGGTCTGTGTAGCCTATGCTACAAAAAAAGTGGATGATGGTTCTTCAGCTTTGTCAACAGTTATAGTTTGGATTCATGCTGAACTTGATCCTGCATTCTGAGAACATGTATAAAGTTTTTGTGCACAGGATTTTATTTTTGCCTTTGACTATTTCATATTGACCATACACTGCTGTAGGCACAAATGCATATGTCTGTTGTGACATATTTACATTTCAGCATCTAATACACCTATATTTTACCTAGTCTAATAATTTTTAAGTCTGATTGTCTAAATATTGAACTGTGAAATTCCATTAAAATAATTCCTTTATCTCCTTGGATGATAATTTTATTTTATGAGGGGTAAAATAGGGAATATTCACAAAACAAAAGTGCCTATAAAAGTCACTTCATGAATAGAAACCTTGGTACTTTTCTTTCTGTTTCATCTCTTTAATTCCCCTGACTCATTTAAAGGGAACTTCATACTTAGGTTGTGCTGTTTTCTCTTGTTTTCTGAGGAGAAAAATTTTGTGGGAAAGAGAACTGCAGATCTGTGGACCTCAGTGGGAACAGTTAGGTGGTAGGCTACATAACTGGGCTTTGTTGATGGATCCTTTTGACTCTGTTGCTGTTTTATGGAGCTTCTTGAGATATCTGCTCATTGGAAGGGGCAAAACCAATGAAATCTCTGTGATAAATAACTGGAAAGTGCTTCTTGGGTCATTGTGAAACCCCTTGCTATTGCAGGGATTGTGTGCTGATTCATCTTCATGATCATACATTCCTTCTGTGAGACATCTGAAAAGGTATTTGCCGAAACCTGATGGGGGAACCAAAGTCTTCAGGTCACAGACCATGAAACAAACCTACTATTTATTAGTAGCCAGACAGTTGTTCCAATGAAGGAAGGTGGGGGCTGTGTGTTTGTAGTGGTTTGACCCTGGCCAGATGCCAGGGACCTGTTAAAACCACTCCACTACCCTCCCTTCTCCCCTCTGCAACTACACAGAGGAGAGAAAAAAAAAAACAGCTGAGGATTCCTAAGTAGAGATAAGAACTGAAAAGTTATTTACTGACAGGCAAAACAGACTTAAAGTGGGGGTAGAACTTAAATTTATTACTAACAAGGTAAAAACTAAGAGAGTGAGAAATAAAACAGTCTTCAAACACCTTCCCCCACCTCCCCTCCTTCTATCTCATCTCTTCCTCCTCCCCCCTAGTAGTGCAGGGGGATGGGGAAGGGGTATTTTGCAGTCAGGGTGTTGAGTCTATCCCTCGGGCAGCAGCTTTTTGCAGTCAGCTCTTTGCAGTCCAAAGGTCCTCCATAGTTTACAGGGGGACACCTGCATTACTATGGTCTTCACCATGGGCTACAGGGGGCTCTCTGCAACTCTGAGTCCTTCCCCTGCTTCTGTGGGGTCCCTCCCATGGGAGACAGTCCTTGATGGACCTCTCCAGAGTGAGTCCATCCACCCCCCAGGCAACAGTTCTTTTCAATCTGTTGCCCCGTGGATGATTTCCCCAAGGGGTGCAGTCCTTCATGGGTTGAGCTGTACCAACATGGGTCTCCCACCCAGGCCACAAGCCCTACCCGGGAAAATGTGCTTCAGCATGGGCTTCCCTCTCCACGGGCCACAGGTCTCCAGCAGGACTTCTCTCCATCTTGGGCCTCCCACAGGGGGTCACAGCTTCCTTCATGTATCTACCTGCTCCAGCATGTACTCCTCCATAGGCTGCAGGAGGGTTTCTGCACCCCGATAGTCCTTCATGGGCTGCAGGGGCTTCAGCTTTAAGCCTTTGCTCTGCTTCTGGGGGAGGGGGGGGAAGGCCTCCCCCTTTTCTCCCCCTCCGACTGCACCGACCTTGGTGACTGCTTGTTCTCCCGGACTGGAATTTCTTCTGCGTAACAACCTTCTCTTCCTCTATTCTTAAATATGTTATCACAGAGGTGTTACTGTCCTGCTAATTGGCTGCTGGCCTTGGCCAGCACCAGGAAGTCCATCCTGGAGCTGGCTATCATTGGCTCCATGGGACAGGAGAAGCTTCTAGTAGCTTCTAACTGAAGTTACCCTTACAGCCCCTCCACTACCAAAAATTAAAAAAAAAATCAACCCCAGAAACCCATGACAGTGTATATATATCCTAGATGCAGGTCTAGGAGTCATGTGTCTCCTTTGTTAGAAAGATGGTTCAGAGTCTCATGCTTCCAAATAATCCTTTATCAAAATGTAATCTTCCAGCCAAAGCTGTGATCTAAATGTGTGTTGTTTTGGGCATCATAATGTAAGAAAGATATAAACCTATTGGAAAGCATCCAAAGGAAGGCTACAAAGATGATGAAGGGTCTAGAGGGAAAACCATATGAGGAGTGGTTGAGGTCACTTGGTTTGTTCAACCTGGAGAAAAGGAGACTGAGAAGAGACTTCATCACAATCTACAGCTTACTCACAAAGCAGAGGGGCAGGCACTGATCTTTTTTCTATAGTGACCAGTGACAGGACCTGAGGTAACAGCATGAAGTTGTGTCAGGGGAGGTTTAGGTTGGACATTAGGAAAAGGTTCTTCACCCAGAAAGTGGTTGGGCACTTGATCAGGCTCCCCAGGGAGTTCAAGAAACATTTGGACAATGCTCTCAGGCACATGGTGTGATTCTTAGGGTTGTCTTGTGCAGGACTGGGAGTTGGACTTTGATTATCCTTGTGGGTCCCTTCCAACTCAAGATATTCTATGATTCTATGATTAATAAATTTTTATTTGACTTGACTACTAGAATATCTAGTGGAATTTTTCTCACTATTTTTATGAACATGTATCATTCTCCCTATCCCAAAGCAGCTGAATTGTTCTGTTACCTTGCTTCTGTTTTTATGGTCTTACCTATTTTTCAATAATTTTCAAATTTCTAATGACATTACAGATAATTGAATTGTCTTGGTTGAGTTTTGACCCTACATCTACCTTTTGAGGGAATGTGGTAAAATTTTATCCCTGTTTTTTTTGTTTCTGTGTATTAACTGATATTGGATTTCCAAGCAGTTACAAGATATTTATGTGAGAGGACATCGTAGAATAAAGACTTCCATCAACTGTCATTATTCACACGGGGGTGGTTAATCTGCAGTCCATTTTACATGGACACATATTTAGTAAAGAATGAATTTACAAATTGTAAAGTTTGTCTTACTCCTGACAAAATGTAGAAGATTTATGTATGAATGGTAATGTATCTGTGAGGTAAAAAGACATATTCTTTCAAAGTGTAATAATATCACTTTGAAGATCACAGTTTGATTTGATTTTTGCCCCCTCTTCCCCAATTTCATTTCCAATTTTTTCCTATCTGTATAGCCTCTCCCTCATGGTTAACAGGGGTGACAAATGAAAATTTTTAATAATTACTATTTTTCAACAGAAACACCTATTTTCTCTTGAAAAATTAATGTATGCTAAAGAGTTAGTTGTAGTTTTTATTGAAAAGTTCAAATATTAGTCAATGAATTTGTGTTTGGCTTTTCACAGGGACAAGAAAAGAGACAAAGAAAAGGTCAAGGAAAAAGAGAAGGCCAAAGAAAAGGAGAGAGACCGAGACAAAGAGAAGGAGAGAAACTGGGACAGAGACAAAGAAAGGGAAAGAGAACGAGATAAAGAAAGAAACAGGGATAAGGACAAGGAAAAGGACCAGGAGAGAGAGAAAGAGCACCATAAAGATCGAGAGAGAGTCAGAGACAAGGATAGGGATAGACACAGGGACAAGGATATGGACAAAGATAGGGACAGGGAAAAGGACAAAGATAATGAGAAGGAAAAAGACAGAGAAGAGGTAGACCAGAACAAGGAAAAAGATGATGTTATGAAAGAGAGGGAGAAGGACAGAGATAAGATTAAGGACAAGGAGGGAGATAAGGACAGAGGGGAAAAAGAGAAGGACAGAGACAAAGAAAAGGAGAAAGATGAGAAGAAGGAGAAGAAGGAGAGAGAAAGAGAAAAAGAAAGAGATGATAAAAAAAAGAAAGAGAAGAGATCCAGAACACCTACAAGAAGCTATAGCTCTTCAAGAAGATCTCGTAGCTCCAGCAGGTTTGTTTGGAATTTTTTAATACTTTTTTGGACTTGTCAGTACAGTGATGCACCATGTAAAATGCACATCTTAATTTTTATGTATCAGTATCACCATGTCACTTACTAAGTCAATTTGTATTCATTCTGATTTTTAGATTTCCCTATAAAATATGATCTATTACTAAGAGCTCTATATGATGTGTGATTGAAAATAGTTTCTTGTTGGGCAACTGGTACTTGCTTTTCACATAACTCTTGTCCTTGAGGACAATAAGTAGATGGTTCTTATGCCATTTCTCTCTGTTGGAGCCATCCAAAAGTTATGATGCAGGGAAATTAAACATCATCTTTGTCCTGATGAAAGTCTGAGTCATCAGTACCTAGTTTCTTGGTTACTTACATACTGTACAGTGTTGATCTCTAAAGCAATTTGTTGAGTTTATGAACAGTTGGGTGGTAGTATTTGCCACTTGGCCACCTTAAGGATGGCGAGCAATGAATTTTCTTGGCTGGATGGCTGAACAGCAGGAAGCGTGTCACTTGACTGGCTAATCATTCAGAAAGTGTATGTATCTCAATTGGAAGATAAGTATACCTTGTTTAGCTGGTTAAATGTCCAGATACAAGTAAAAATTAACCTTTCTTAACCATGCTGATAGTAAACAGGAAAGCAGTCAAGTCTAGCTGTTGTTTGTCCCAGTTTAAATGAGACAAGGGTCTTTTGCTGAGGGTGAGTTAGGAGAAAAGACCCAAACTTCTAAGCAATTATAAATCTAAAATTAAAAGACTCCTATTGAAGGAAAACAAATTATGGAAAAGGAAAAATAACAGCCCTTTATTAAAAGTATGTGTGTATTAACAGAAACACAAAAAAAACCCCAAGTAAAACAACCAAACAATACTCCTATACCCACAAATAATCTCCTTCAAAACCAAACCAATAAACCGGCAAAAGGAAAAGTAAACAGTTCAATTTTTTGCCCTTTGGTGCAATTCCAACCACAGTCAGCAGGGGGCGCCGTCGGGTCACTGGAGATGCAAACCTTGTAATGTCCTGTATCAGCCATCAGGTGGCGCTGTTGGATCACCGGAGATACAGAACTTGTAATGTCCGGAGCCCACCACGTGGGTATGCCGGAGAAAACCAATCCAACCAAAAAAAAGGAACCTTCTTTCCCTTCCCACACACTGGGAAAGGGAAGATGGAGAGGGGAAAAGGGGCCAGACAATTTCACTTCGACTGGTCGAAAAAACTGCTCTGCCCAGTCCTTTCTCTTTCTCTCTCTTGGCGGGGCTCCATCCTCCGGGAAAACGGTGCAAGGAAGAAAAAACCAAAAGAAAAAGAAAAAAACCTCCAGGGCAGCAAACAAAACAATAGCTCTCATCCAGGGAAAAAATCCAGGCGAGGCTCCTGGCTGGCTCCGTTGAGAGCAGCATGATGAGGCTGCACCCAGCTACCTTCTTCCAGCCACACCCCACACCGTAGCCCCCTCCCAACTCCTCCCCTGTTGCCCAGGAGATGGGAGAAAAATATAAACATTAGCTCCTTCATCTGCCCCGTTCCCTAGGAGACTAATCTCTCGGCCATTAACCAAGGGGCTATGTCTCTTGTGTTGTTAAATGCTTACGTGATAGCCAAGGGGAAGGGAGAAAATTCTTTGCCTGGTTTACAAGAGTTAGCTAAACCACGACATTGTTTTTGCCTCTGAGGGAGGGTAAACTGGGTGGAAGTCTGGGTAAATTCAATCCAGCAAAAGGAGACTGTCAGATTAATTATAAACTCCGTAAGTAGACTAACTCAGGCAAATTCTAAAAGCATAGCAGCTAACTTAAGTTCAGAAGCTTTGGTGGAAAAAGTCCTTTACAAATACCTTAGCAATTATGGAGTTCAATAATATCATGTGTCAAATTCAGATAGCAAATTTTATCTCTTACCTTGAGAGAACAAAATGCTGGATGAATTGGGAAAAGTTCTATGCATTATAAATGCTTCCCTGGACAAAAGCAAAATTTTTATAACCCTCATAATTCAAGAGTTCATGGTTCATATAATGCAGAAAAGGTTGTAATGGTTTCTGAACATTCTGTTTGGGTTATATGAAATGTCCATGTTCTGGAGGTTTATGGGCAAAATATGGCTTCTTTAAGCATATATTATAATGCCTTGTTAACATTATTTCATGGCCAGTCTCTTCGCGAACGAAGAACCGGGGAAGGTCTTTCCACCTTCCAGCCTGCGCATTGGATTTTTTCGGTGAGACACAGTGTGCGCGGAACTGAGCCCACCCTTTAATCCTGAGGTTCATCTGCCGGGGCCAAGCACGCTTGGACGGTGGCAGTGAGGTCCTCAGGACGTAGATGGATTGCCTTACAGGGCTAACGAGCTCCATCTGCCCGGGGAGGGGCCCCGACCGGGAATCGAACCCGGGTCTCTGCAGTGAC
>NW_020956411.1:63492-67157 GCF_003031625.1 Empidonax traillii
CTCCCCGGGCAGATGGAGCTCGTTAGCCCTGTAAGGCAATCCATCTACGTCCTGAGGACCTCACTGCCACCGTCCAAGCGTGCTTGGCCCCGGCAGATGAACCTCAGGATTAAAGGGTGGGCTCAGTTCTGCGCACACTGTGTCTCACCGAAAAAATCCAATGCGCAGGCTGGAAGGTGGAAAGACCTTCCCCGGTTCTTCGTTCGCGAAGAGACTGGCCATTACATTATATTTCATGGGTTGAATATTTTCACAGAGTAGAGGTAGTTCTATCAGCTTTGAAAACAATGATTTTTGCATGTATGCCTCAGAGGTCTTGAATTAGATAAGTAATTGTACTGAATTGACATTGGCTGAATGCCCTCTCCTCAGCTGGACAGGGGAGATAAGATGGAAAACAACTCGTAGGTTGAGGTAAGGCAGTTTACTAAAGCAAAAGTGAAAGTTTGGCATGCACAAGCAAAGAGAAAAAAAAAGGTTTATTCTCTACTTCCCATCAGCAAGCTATGACCAGCCACTTTCCGTTAAGCAGGGCTTCAGCATGTGTAGTGGTTGCTCTGGATGGCAAACATTATAAATAACGAATACCCCCCTTTCCTCCCCCTTTTCATAGCTTTTATATCTGAGCTGATGTAATTGGTATGGAATATCCCTTTGATCAATTTGGGTCAGCCAGCCTAGTTGTGTCCCCTCTGCCATGGTTTAGGAATAGTATTCCCCAATTTAGTGTTCCCACTGAAACACTCCAAACCACATGCCACTCACTCACTCCCCCCTCCCCCTTCCCCATTCAGCAGGCTGGAAGAGAATTGGAGGCACAAAAGGTAAAGATCACAGGTTGAGACAAGAACAATTTACTGGAAACAGCAATGAAATAAGAAACGAACAGTAACAGTAACAATACTAATAACAATGTGCAAGAAAGAGGCAAATGATTCACATGCGATTGCTCACCATGTGAAGCCCGGTAATACATGAACTGCCACCGCGCTACCCCAACAACAAGAGGTGGTATAGAATAACTGCCCCTCCTGGCTACTGCAAAACTTACCCCTGTCCTGACCAGAACCAGGACATTATCCACCCATTATTCTATACCATCTACATCATGCCCAGATCCTACACCTTCCAACTATAAATATATATACAAACACAGGTATTTCCATAGTTAATGACTGTCCCTCCAAGATGTCTGTTGAGGTCATTTACTCCATTACTGTGGGTTCTATCTGTCCTAGATGTCTTCCAGGGCAGGAGGGCTGCTGTGCTGTCAGCTGGTTGCAAGCTGCATCAGGACCTCATGACTGGTGCATCTAGAACAGTCCATATTCATTGTTCATGGTAGTTATGGCATACAGTGGCAGTGTCATTCAACAACCAATATTATACAATTCAACGTTACCAGTTGTTCTCACCCAAAAATCAAATCCCCTTGAGGTACACATTGTGTTTACCCATGCCTCTGCATTACCCACCGAGTACACCCAGGTCCTTGAGCAAAAACAATCCCACAGATGGGTTTGCCTTTGCTTGAGGCAGGATGAATCCAAACTCTTTCCCAACACATTCCTCATATGCACCATAGGGACTTTATCCCCTTCTATGGTATGTGGAGGCTTTAATTGGGCAGGGTCAGCTCAATTGGTAGAACCTCTAGTGTTAACTAACCAGGTGGCCTTTGCTAAATGTAGATCCCAATGTTTAAAGGTTCCACCACCCATTGCTTTCAATGTGGTTTTTAACAGTCCATTGTACCATTCAATTTTCACAGATACTGGTGCATGATAGGGAATATGATGTCTATGTGGCTATTTTTGAAATAAGTTCTGTTGTCCAACTTAATTCTTTCTGAGGTGCCAAGTCATCACAGGACTTGCTTTTAAAGGCCACAGATGGTGTTCTGGGCAGTGACATGAGGCTCAGGGTATGTCTCCAGCCATCCAGTGGTTGTTCCCACCATTGTCAGCACATAGTGCTTGCCTTGGTGGGTCTGCAGGAGTGTGATGTAATTGATCTGCCAGACCTCTCCACATTTATATTTCAACCATCATCCCCCATACCACAGAGGCTTTACCTGCTTGAACTGCTTGATCGCAGCATGTTTCACAGTTCTGGATAACCTGGGAGATAGTGTCCATGGTTAAGTCCACACCTCAATCATGAGCCCATCTGTATGTTGCATCTCTTCCCTGATAACCTAAGGCATCACGGGCCCACTGAGCCAGAAATAATTCACCCTTATGTTGCCAGTCCAGAACCATCTGAGACACTTTAACCTTGGCAGCCTGATGCACCTTTCCATTGTTGTGATGTTGTTCAGTAGCCTGACTCTTGGGTACGTGTGCATCTACATGACATAATTTTACAGCCAACTTCTACCTGGGCAGCAATGCCTTGCCACAATTCAGCAACCCAGATGGGTTTCCCTCTGCACTGCCAATTGGTCTTTTTCCATTGTTCTAGCCAACCCCACAGAGCATTTGCTATCATCCACGAGTCAGTGTAGATGTAGAAAGCTGGCCATTTCATTCAGCAATATCAAAAGCCAGCTGGATGGCTTTCAGCTCTGCAACCTGACTTGATCCATCTTGTTCCTCAATAGCTTCTGTGACTTGCTGCATAGGACTCCATTTAGCACCTTTCATTTTTGATGTATCCCTATGATATGTCAGGAACCATCAGTGGAGAAAATGAACTGATTTGGTCTTGTACTTCCTCTTTTGGACAGGGGCAACTTCTTCTGGCTTGGGTTGCCCTTCTAGCTTAACTATAATCCGAGTGGCCATGGTGTCTGTTCTTTTGTTTCCTTTCCATTCCTACCAAAGGTGCTGTACCATACCGAGCAGTGTTCAGTAGGCAGTGGCCAGGGCCCAGCATGTCGCAGTAAGTTGCCCCTCTCTGTTGGGAAGTTCAGCAAATTTCATGCATCTGTTTGAAACAGCTGTTTTGTAAAATAGAGCTCTTCAGTGCGTTATAGAGTTATACAAAGGTTTGCTGAGCATGGGCTGCTAGAAAAACGACAGATATTAGCTTTTTCATTTTGATTTTGACAACAACTTGAGATTCATTTTGCACTGTTTGCTACTAAACCAATACGAATGTTAGCTTATGTATTCAAGGAATTAATTTTTAGTCATGTTGAACTGAAATTCCAGTGATCTTAAGCTTGCAATGTTAATTTTTGAAGTTTGTATTGCTCAAGTTTATGCCTTTGTCTTAATATGGCTTTTCATTCAATTGGATTATTTTCCTGACTGAAGAAACTCCTAATACAGGATTAGTGAATTCAGTGTGTTTCCATTGTTATCACATATAAGTACAAGAGTTAAGAATTAAATCAACAGCCCACCTGAAGTGCATGTACACTAATGCACGCAGTATGGGCAACAAACAAGAGGAGCTGGAAGCCACTGTGCAGCACGAAGGCCATGATGTAGTCGCCATCACAGAAACGTGGTGGGATGACTCGCATGACTGGAGTGCTGCTATGGAAGGCTACAAGTTCTTCAGAAAGAACAGGCAGGGTAGGAGAGGTGGAGGGGTGGCTTTATATGTTAGAGAGTCTCTTGACTCTGTTGAACTTCAGGTCAGCAACGATAAGGTTGAGTGCCTGTGGGTCAGAATCAGGGGGAAGACCAACAAGGCCGACATCATCATAGGTGTCT
>NW_020956411.1:69454-80678 GCF_003031625.1 Empidonax traillii
CAAGAACAGTGTGGCCAGCAGGAGCAGGGAAGTGATCCTTCCCCTGTACTCTGCGTTGGTGAGGCCACACCTTGAGTATTGTGTTCAGCTCTGGGCCCCTCAGTTCAGGAAGGACATTGAGGTGCTGGAGCGGGTCCAGAGAAGAGCAACGAGGCTGGTGAAGGGACTGGAGCACAAGTCCTATGAGGAAAGGCTGAGGGAGCTGGGGTTGCTTAGTCTGGAGAAGAGAAGGCTTAGAGGTGACCTCATCACTCTCTTCAACTACCTGAAGGGAGGTTATAGCCAGGTGGGGGTTGGTCTCTTCTCCCAGGCAACCAGCAATAGGACAAGAGGACATGGGCTCAAGCTCTGCCAGGGGAGGTTTAGTTTAGATGTGAGGAAGAAATTCTTTACAGAGAGAGTAATCAGGCATTGGAATGGCCTACCCACCATCCCTGGAGGTTTTTCAAAAGAGATTGGATGTGGCCCTTAGTGCCATGATATAGTAATTGGAGTTGGATCAGGGGTTGGACTTGATGATCTCAGAAGTCTTTTCCAACCCAATCTATTCTATGATTCTATGATTCTATACAAACATATGAGGATGTCTTAGTTTAATGAGACTGAAGTGTTTTGCTAAGGAGGATGAGTTATGAGGAAGGCCATGCTCCTCCCTTTAAGCAATTGTAGATCCAAAATTAAGAGGCTCCAATTGAGGAAGTGTGGAGAAACAAAATATAACAGCCCTTTATTAAAGGATATATGTGTATAGGCAGAACAACAAAAGAACACAAAAACAACCAGACAATAATCCTGTACCCAAAAGTCCCCTTCAAAAGGAAACAGTTCAGTACTTTCTGCCTTTTGACGCAATTCTAACCACGAGCAGGACAGGGGCGCTGTTGGATCTCTGGAGGTGCATAGCCTGCAGTTGCTAGGTGCCGATCAGCAGGGAGCGCTGTTGGGTCTGGCAGTCGCCACGTGGGGGCCCCAGTGCACAGGAGAAGCCAAAAATAGAGATCTCCCTCCCCATTGAGAAGGGGAAGGGGGAAAGGGGAAAATGAGGTTCTTCCCGTGAACTCATGCTGTCGGCAGCTGACTACAGCCGGGACTCCCTCAAAGGTTCCTTCGCAGAAGGGTCAAGCCTTTCCGATGAAATCTGAGCGAGTCCAGGCTGGGGGCAAAACAGGGCACAGGATAAGGGAGGCAAACCAGGGCCAGAAGCAGCCAGGTGACCCGGCTGAAAACAAGTGAACCCAGAAACTTTCCACACACACACACACCCTCCCTGAGTCAGGGCAAAAGTGCTGTGCCACCTGTTTCCGAGGACAGATAAAAAAAACAACTCCTCACCCCTCCCCACAGTCTTCTGAGGGCCATTAGCTTGGAATGTGGGTCTGCTGGCTTGTTCTTTTGTGTGGGTTAATCACCCAAGGCAAACTACCCTCCCCCATTCAACATCTTTCTTTCACAGTGATGCAGGGAAAAGAAAAATTCCCTGCTTTTTTTTTTAGAACAAGTAAATCTATGACAGGATAATCATAAAACTAAAATCTGAAAGGAAGGGTACAACTTTTTTTTCCTACTTCCCACTTCCATTCTTCCCCATCAAATTGAAACATATGAATTTTTTTTGCTTTGTACAGTTCATATATTATTGGTCATATATTATGTTAAATTCAGGGATATTTACTTAGTTGTGTCAGATAATTTTAAGAGCTTTCTGGTTTTATACAGTTCCTGAGTTTATTATTTTTCTTCTTTGATGATCTTGAATTTCTTGGTCCTCCAGAGAAAGGCGTAAAAGGAAGAGTAGAAGTCTCTCCAAGTCTCCTAAAACAACAAAAAAAAAGTCTTCACAAACTCCTTCTCCAAGAAGGTCAGTTTGACATAAACATTAATGGGCAGTAAAGGAGGAAAAAGTTATAGTATTTCTGTTAAATTGAAATATGATATAGAGATCAGTGTTATGTAAGGAGCTAACTCAATTTCTGTTTCTTCTTGAGTTTTTTTAGTTTTTTTTTTTTTGTTATAGAAGAATCTCTAGTAATAATTTTCTAAGGAAAAGATCTCTTTCAATAAGCAGAACACTCAAAGGTGGATGCAGATACATATATTGAAAACAGTTTAGGAAGTATTTTCATTGATTTACTGCCTTTTCATTAGTCATCTCAGATAATTTCAATTGGTCAGTATGATTCAGTTCTAATTTAAAACAGACCAAAAAGCCCTTTATGGATTTGATCTGTGGTATGCTTTCAACTGGAGAGTTTTAAATCTGCCAGCAATGCAAATTTGCTTCAAATCAATAAAACCCCTTGATTGGATACAGATTAATTTGGTTTTCTCTTTCCAAATGCCATGTACACTGAACACATGCATTCTTTAGCTACCTTCCCTTGTCTTTATGAAGAGGTTTTTGTTATGTTTGAAAGTGACTAAACCTTTATGAAAGAAAGCAAACCAGGATACCAACTTTCGTATTTTTTGTGCAATTTACTGTACAGTACAGTCAGAGTATGCATTGGTAGTCAATTTGTTGCTGTTGGATCAAATTCTGATTTGAGTAAAAATTTTCTTAAACAGAAACAAGAAAGAAAAAAAAAGAGAAAAAGATAAAAATAATGAAAGAAGAGATAGGGAATACTCCACCTCAAAGAAAAAAATTAGTAAAGAAAAAGAGGGAAAGGAGAAATCTGACAAAAGCACCACTACTTTGAAGGTAAGCTGTGTGACCAAGTGATAAGCAGAGTGCTGCAAATGGAACAATTAATGGAATTTTCTCCCTTCTTTATCTCTCTTTTCCTCACCCTGTTTTGCTTATCAAAGTATTGCCACTTGGTAGAGCTTGTGTGAATAGGTTACTGAAACACTTGGTTTTGGTTTCTCTTTTCTGTTCTGTGCCATATGTTAGGAGTTGGCTGGCTGCCTATCTGTATGAGCAGGCATAAAAGAGATTGTACAACTAAGCATCAGGGTTCAGGGTTAGCTTGCCTGTGTTGTGGTTTAACCCTGGCCAACAACTAAGCACCACACAGCTGTTGGCTTGCTCTCTCCTCCCTGATGGGATGAGGGAGAAAATCAGAAGACTAAAAGGAAGAAAACTTGTGGGTTGAGATAAAGGCAGTTTATTAGGTAAGGAAAATTCCACACATGCAAGCAAAGCAAACCAAGGAATTAATTCACCATGTTCCATCATCAGGTAGGTGTTCAGCCGTCCCCAGGACAGCAGGGCTCCATCATACATAGTGGTTACTTGGGAAGACACACCACTACTAGGAATGTCCCCCTTTCCTCCTTCTTCCCCCAGCTTTTAATTACTATGAATAAAATTAACTCTATCCCAGCCAAAACCAGCTAGGTTGTCAATCTGAAAAGATTTTTAATAAAATTTCACTCTGCAGTTCAGCCTCTCCCTGGTTGCTTTGGTCCTGGACTCCATATCTGACAGCAGGAATAAGGTTGAAGATTTGCAGAAAAATTATGGGATTTTTCCCTTGCAAAATAAGAAAAGGTGTAATTAAGAAAACAAACATTTTCAAATGTTCAATCTTAGAATTTGAAAAGCATCATGCTTCTAAAGAGTAGTTTGTGTTACTCAGAATTATTCAACTGTTATAAAACAGCTGATTTAGGTGACTCTGTCCACGTGCTTAAGTAACTCAAGAACTCTCTTAAAATTTATGAGTTACCTGACAAAAAATAGAAAAATTGTAATTCTGTTTTGTTTTAAAAATATGTTGAAGTCCTAATTTCTGGAATTTCTTTCTCATATGTGCCATGATACTGCTTGTTCTGAATTATCTGAATATTGATCATAAAGACAGATGACTTTATGGCAATGATTTCTTGGATGACAGGTTGTTATGAGTGCCTAACTTCAGCCAGTTAAAAAGAAAAACTTTTTTAAACTAAAGATTATTTGACTTTAATTTTTTTTAAAAAAGCTGACACCTCTATTCTGAACATTACTGAAACAAGGTGTGTAAAGATTGAGACAATCAAAATGCCAGTAGTTGGTTGGAAGTCATATCCTGTAATGCTAAGAGAGTGATTTTGGTTTTTTAAATAATTTTATCTTTTGTAGGACAAAGATCATACTGAAGAGGATCTGAATTCAGAAAGTGACGAGGAAGTAGGCAATAGAGAAAGGACTGATGAAATCAAACTACAACAGAATGGGAACTGTCAATCAAATGACGAAAACCTCTCAATTAAAATGGAAGAGTTTTAAAGCAAAGAATGGACCTCTGACTCAACTAAGGGATGAAATCTGAAGCTTTTTTTTTTCCAGAACAAGGAGGAAAATGTCAAAGTAATCAACCTGAACATGGTGATAGTACTAGTAGCTCTCCCAATTGTAGTGATAGCTTTGTCGACTTCTTGCTGTAAAGCAAGAGAGCATGAACCAGTAGTTATACCATGAAAAGGCAGATGCCATCAGAACTATTCATATCTGAAGATCCATGAAGTCTCCAAGATGGCTGTACTTATTTGTAAAATGATTTAAGTTTTGCCATAAGCTGTTACAAATACGTAGAAACTGAAAAATGTAAACCTGTACTATCCCCCCAAAAAAACTGAATATATGCATTGAAGATTGTTTAAAATACTGCTTGTTGATGAATTTTGTATTGGTTGACTTTTATGGTTAAATCCACAAAACCTTCAATGTGTACTGTTTGATATACTTGGAAATGGTGCATAAATATACACACTTTCTTTAGTTGTTGTCCTGGGTTACACAAAAATTCTGGTATCCACCTTTTTCCACTTCTTCTCTTTTTCCCAAATGTGCCTACTAATTTGGACTATGATGGGAACTTGAGATAAGGGTGGTACTATTATCCTAGGAGAAGAATGTATCCACAAGTGTGAGAGACTGGAATGATGATGACTCAGACAATTCAGGTGCAAGGGGATGATGTGCAAAGTAGCCACCCAGGTGCTGAGGGGGTGCACACCTGTCACCTCAGGCTACAAGTTGGGTGTTGTTTCTTTGTCCTTACACAAATGACTCAGCTGTGATAACTCCCCTCCAGGGAAGCATCACGACAATTCACACATAGCCTGAAGATATTAATTTCTGCTGATAGACCATAATGGATCCACCTGTGCTGACATAACAGGCAGTTGTAATGTTTTAAAAGGTGTCAAAGACCCATGAAATTCAGTATTACATCATCCAGTGTAGAATTCCCTGTCCCAGAGGCATTCCCACCTAGCCTAAGCCAAATAAAAGACCACACTCAGACTTCACTCAACATGGTGTTTTCTTCCCTCACTACCTGGAACTTTCCTTACCACCTGGGGCTTCCACCACCACCTCAACAGATCTGGACTGTGACCCCCACTTTGACCAATGAACTTTGAAATTGCAACAACCAAGTCTCATCACTGGGTCCCATGGGTGTCTTGCGGGTTCTTCCAGTCTCCTGGGGGGTCCACAACCCTGCTCTGACTGCCTGTACCAGCACCACAGCCTCACTCCAGCGCTGACTCTCCAATGGTTCCTGCCAGGTTTTCTGGGTGTGAGGGAGGTGAACCACGTGGAAGGGTGACCATCTTGTCTCTGTCCTGTGGCCATGTGTGGTTTTTTTCCAGGTGGAGGAGGCTGTCCACCATCTTGATTTGGTCTGGTGGGTAGGGCTTGGGAAGTTCGTCCTCATCGGTTGGTTTAACCCAGTTATCAGTATTGTTATTAGCATTCTTCTTGGTAAAGAGTTATTTTTTCACTTACATCTGCGTGTACTTGGTCTCTCTCTCTGTATTGGAGACACCAGGGGTATTGAATCCAAGGGACATGTCTGTCTGAGGTCTCCGCCCCTCCAAATTGTCTCAAACCAAGACAGTTGTAAAGAAAAATCATTTTTAAACATAAGCACTTTTCTGGTTCTTACGTAAAATGCCCACTGACTGGTTTGTTTTTCATTTGCTTACTGCTTGAGATTCTTGGGTTTATTTTAAAAAAATTCTTACTGTTATCCTTAAAATGAATGTTTCTTTTAAAGTACTTGAACAATGTATGATACTTTTGTGTTCCAAAAAGGAGCATTGCCATGTTATAGATATTGGGTTAGCTTATTGGGTTATTTTGGGTTTGTTTTGCTTTTTTGTTTATTTTTGTCCATCCAGAAGTGACCACATCTGTATGATGTTAGAACTTACAGCTTTGTTTTGAGCTGTAATGCAGTGTGTCTGTTCAGCTGAAAATACTACAGGTGCCATTATGAAAATAATTTTTTTCTTATTTGTTAAAAATTATGAGAGCGGGAGCAGAAGCTTTAGTGCCTTCTTGAAATAATGTGTTATTTTCTAGAAGTGTTTGTGCTATTACTCATTTTCATGTAAATCTTACATTATCTCTTGGTATTTGCCATCACAATACTGTAGACAAGAACAAAAGTTATTTATCAGAACTTGTTAAAATACTAAAACTCAATTTTTACTTTCTTTATTTTTAGAAGAGATTTATAGGTGAAAGCAAAGATGCATTTGGGGGACCACTACTGTACAAAAGCAGTAGCTGAATACAAAGTATTTTCTGATCACCTGCATCAAAAAGACAGCCCTGTAGACATTTAATTTACACTTGAATGGCCTTAATTGTTACCTCTCCATCATCATCTCTGATACCTATTTGGTAATATAAAAGGAATCATATGCAAAACTGAGGGGATAAATAATTGGGAGAAAAGTTCTAATTTACAAAGGAGTTATATGGTAGAGATTCTGTTTTCATTCTTTAAAGACAAAGCATGTAAGAAGAGAACAACAAAGTAGATATTTCTGTCAAGCTAAAACATGGCTTGTGTAACTAATCAGTTTCATCAGTGTGAGGTTTCTTGAGTCATACCTTTAAAATTTATACGTAAAATCAAGTAGATTATTTTTAAAACAATACAATCAAATTATGTCTTTCAGTTAAAAGCAATTAATATCACATTAGCTATTTGCTTTCAATTTGGTTTTATTTTCCTTTGCATAGGTAATTCTTACTACAAAAAAAAGGCATATTACAGGGAATGAAAAATAACCCAACTTGACTGTAAGATGCTTAATGACTTTTTTTTATAGGATTTTATCTTCATGAGACTGTGTACATTTAAGACTTTAGAAAATGCTTTACCATGTAAAGTATAGACACTCATTTTTGAGATGTTAAAGCTACTTGCTATTGACTAGTAAGCAGCTTATTCTGATAAAAGAATGACAAATCTGTATGCTTAGAGAAAGACTGTGAAGGATTGTGTCTTACAACAACAGCTGTTTTATTTATGATGTGTGAGTAGCATAGAGCAAAGAAATTCTTTGTATACTTGTTATCTTTGGTACCATTTCACTAATAAAATTGAATAAAATTTAGTGGGAAGATTTTGCTCTTACATACTTTCAGTTGATCTGGTCTTATTCAGGCAGCTTCTTTGATTTGAAATGGGGATACAAATGTAAATATACATGTATTATTTATAATATCTTTGAAAAGCTAAGTTTCTCATTTGGGAGAAATTAGAATTCTTTCAACATATCACATTTTAGGTGAGATTAGTTTGATTTCCTGAGTTTTGTTATTCTGAAATTGAATAGCTCTATTATATAGCAGTTACAGAATATGTAAAGGATTATGTACAGTTAGCTAAGAAACATGCCTTAGAAAGTTAATAGTTAAGGATGGAAGCCATAATAGTTAATGTATCACGTGTAAGTCAATATGCAGCACATTGTTATATTGTATGTGAATTAATGGTTCCCTTACAAAAAGTTTTGGGGTTTTTTTTGGTGTTTTTTTTTTTTTTAATAAAAAAGGCAAACAAAAGCAAATCCACCGAGCACATAAATTCCCTCCCCACCCCAAGTCATATTTTCTTACAAATGCTGTATTTTCTGATTTTACTTTGTAAATACTATGCAGATCTCATAAGTTTTTATATCTATTAGTATTGGGTGACTTAGTTTCTCTCTTCCTAAAAAGCTATCACTAGAGAAGTATTCTGTAAAATGCCTATCTCTGCAGAGGGTAGCTAATTTTTAAACCAGTGGCATAGCACAGAAATGAAGTTCCTACTTGCTTCACTAGGATTGTGTGCATCATCCATTAAATGTGTACATCTTCCAATGAAAGTTCATTATCTTCATCATTAGGTTTGCATGCTGTCTTGCCAGATTAGGTTATTTGCTTTTGCACTTTTATAAATGAGATGAAATTGAGTGGAGGTTTTGAGAACAGTGTAGTTCATGATAGTTGTATTTTTTCAAATGTAATTTTATATGAATCAGCTTTTATTTGAAAATGCCATGATTCATAATTGCTCCGAAAACTGATGATATGGTGCCATTTTACTAAGATTATTGTAAAGAACTTATGTGGAAGCTTCCATTAGTGACCACAGTTATTTCACCATGCCATTTCCAGAACAGACAATTGCTGGTGGATGAAGCAGGATTCCAGGCTCAAAATAGAGGTGGCTATGGCTTAGATAAATTCATTGAAGTAAATGGCAAACCCAGATGTGAAGAATGAATTTCTGTTTTTAAACACTGTTAGTAGTATGGTGTTAAAAAAATCTTGGTTTTCAGATTTCAGACTTAGAACCGAGAGGGGAAAAAAGCACCTAAGTTGTAAACTAGAAATATCTGAACAATGCCTGAGAAATTGATGAGACATGAGTTATTCCTACTCAGTAGTTGCCTACTAATTGTTTTGTTTGTAATTTCAGATCTGAAGTATCTTTAAATTATCTGGCTAGCAATGGCTACATACAGTTTGGACTCTGAAATGAGCTGACCATTTGAGTGCATTTACTTTGCTGCTAAGAAGGTAAACTGTCTGAAGCATGCTTATATTGCTTGCTAGTGTTCTCCAGATCAGATACATCTAAGGCAATACCTGAAATTAATTTGAAACTGTAAATCTCTTTTTGTTATGTGGTGGCTTATCTGTGTTGCCCTTAGCTTGAACTGGTATTTTGTAATAGTTTTTACATTTAAGGATTTCTGTGATTTTTTTCTTTTGGTCCAAAGAAGACATAATAAGTAGAGACTGCTTTGTATGATAAAAATTCTTTTATACTGCATACTTATTGTGTCACTTACTGTGACCGGTTATTTTTTCATTCATGTGTATGACAGTTGTAAGGAGTAATGTCATAGTGATATCTGTAGCTTCTACTTTTAGGTCTGAAGAATGCATCACAGTCTTATGTTAGCTTCTAAAGAATTTTTTGTTGTTAGTTTGAAAATTGCATTATAATGGTAAACCAAATAAAGATGTGAATTCTGATCAACAAAGTATTGAAAATGGGGCATATTATGGGTCCCATCTGCCACTTGGTGATACTTTCAGTTTTATAGCAATGGATTATGGCCTTTGGTGTTGTCATAATTTTAAAAGTGAGAATTGGACTTAGTGAAACAAATGCTGGGATTTGTAAAGAGCAAAAATAATGTAAATCCGTAGGGGCTCACTTCAGAGAGACATAGCTTTCTCACCAAAGAACAGAGTGTGGACAGTTAAAATTTGTAGATATTGTTAGTATTATTACCTAAAGAGAATCTAATAATTTTCTTTGCTATTATGTAAACAGGAAAAAAGTTGTCAGCCTGTATCTTAGGTTTATTTTTATATGTTGAAAAGTGGAATTAAAATAATATTGGAAACTAAAAACACTGTATAAAAGGGATCTTTTTTTAATTATAAGAGAAATATACTTTCAATTGTGTTTAAAATTAAACTCCTAAAAAATGTCTCTACAAGGGTATTTATTTTTATTTCAAATTCAAGAAGGCTTCATTTGTGGGTAAGTCCTATTGCAGGATCTGAGCATGTTAGTATGGGGTCTTCTGCTGTACTGTCTTCAATATAAAACAGCTTAATAAACTTGTCTGACAGTATGTGGAGGCAGCTACTTTCTCCCTAGTTTGAGGAGGCACAGCTCTAACTTCAATTCTGTATTTAAGTAAATACTACAGTTGAGAAGCTATCTATGAACCTGAGTTTTCACAATGTTTTCTGAAACCATGAACTCTTACTACCCAAGAGGAAAAAAAATTATGGCAGTTTTATGTCTGTTGAGCTTAATACAGGAGGACACTGACAGCAAAAAAATTTGTAACTGTTTATATATTCTGGAAAGTTTACAGTTGTTTTTTTATTAATTGCATTCTTTTGAATTATTAGAGTGCTAAATAATGACTCACTAAAGTTGTGATTAAAGATTGAGTAAAAAAATGACAGTCTTAAATTTTTTTGTGTGTGCATGGCTTGTCTGTCTACTTATTTTAAGAAAACAGGCAGACATGAGTGTTAGTATTAAACTTTTCTTAATTCTGCTGCTTCAACTTCATACTTGGGAAGACTTTATGCTTCTCCTCTCCTTTTCTCTCTATAATTCTTTTTTTTTTTTTTTTTTAACAGAGCCTAAAAAAAAACCCTTTAATTTAAAAGTAATATTCTAAAGATTTGATTAAAATTGCTGGATTTAGAAGTTCAAAGCAAATGTGTTGGTCCACATGAAATGTGAAGACTGAACAAATGTATAAGGATCTGCTTTCATCAGACTTGTGTATTACTGTGGAGACCTAGCATTTTCCATAACTGCTCCTTTAATTTGTTCAATCTCAAGGGGCTAATATTATTTTACTAGAGACTTATTTAATAAGTCTTCTGAGCTGTTGTTGTAATTTAATCCCAGCTAGCAACTAAGCACCATGCAGCCACTTGCTCATTTCCCCCTGCCTCCCCAGTGGAATGGGGTGGAGAATGAGAAAAACATAAAACCTGTGTCTTGAGATAAGAACAATTTAATAATTGAAATAAAGTAAATAATTTAAATAATAATCATCATAAAAGGAAAAAGGGAGACAGAAATAAAGTCTAAGAAAAACAAGATATGCATAATAAAATTGCTTCCCACCTGCTGACCAATGCCCAACCTGTCCCCAAGTAGCAAGTGGTGGCTCATGGCCAACTCCTCCCAGTTTATACACTGAGCATGATGTTCTATGGTATTATGGAATACCCCTTTGTCCAGTTCGAGTCAGCTGTCCTTGCTATGTTCCCCCATGGTTTATTGTATAACTCCTCACTGGCAGAGCATGACACACTGAGAAGGCCTTGACTTAGGGTAAGCACTACTTAGCAACAACTGAAACATCAGTGAGTTATCAACATTAGTCTCATACTGAATCCAAAACACAGCACTGTACCAGCTACTAAGAAGCAAATTAACTATTAACTTTGTCCCAC